>NW_020955690.1:928694-1008609 GCF_003031625.1 Empidonax traillii
GTGAGGATCCAGATGATTCAGTAAGTCACCAACTATTTCCTCCCGGAATACAAGGGGGCTATTTGGTTTCCTATCTCTGTCTACCAGCTCCAGAGGCCAGTTGCCTTGAGGGCCACCTGTCTTACTGGTAAAAACTGAGGCAAAGTAGGTGTTAAGTACCTCAGCCTTCTCCTCATCTCTATTAACTATGTTTCCCTCTAAGTCCATCAAAGAATGGAGGTTTTCTTTGCCCCTCCTTCTGTTATTAATGTATTTATAGAAGTGCTTTTTGTTATCCTTAACAGAAGTGGCCAATTTAACTTCAAATTGTGCTTTTGCATCCAAAAGGGGGTTTATAATTGCAACTACAGTTTCTTTCAATAAATGTAATGCTACTAGTGCTACTGAAAATCATCTTTTTGTTTGCTATTCAGGGAAGTTGCGTTAGTAAGTTGTCATGGTTTTGTTGGTTCTTAGAAACTAAGCAGGAATTTTTTTCCTCACCCCTGCCCGCCCAGTTGCATAGAGGGATGTTAAGTGGGCAGTTAAGGAACACAAAAGAAGCTACTGGTAAGGCCACATTCCTGGTCAATGGCCCTCAAAATCTGGTCTCCTGGGAAACGGGGTAAGGAGTTCCTTTTCCTTTTTTTTCCTCTTGTCTCCTGGGAAATGGAGGAGAGGAGTTCTAGTGACTGCTGAAACTGGAACAAGGTCGGAGGAGAGCTTGATGGTGGGTTTTATTCTCAGTCTGGCTGTCAGCTGTGGATTCTGCTTGGATTTTCATCAGAGAGGAATTGTTTGAGGAGGTTTTTTTCCCCCTCCCTGTTCCTATTTGTTACTTTTTTAGCAGTGGTTCTTGTGCATATCATAGGGAGAGAGAAAACTATACTGCACGATTCGGTCAGCAGTACAGAATGAGTTTTTTCCCATTAGGGGCGACTTTTTTTGTTGTTGTTTCTCTCCCTCCTCTTTCTCCCCTTTCCCAGGGTGTGTAGGGGAGGAGGGAAACCCATTTTCAGTTTTGCCAACACACCCTAGAGGGTGTTACCCCCATGTGGCAACAACCAGTGATTCCACAGTGCCCCCTGCCAACCAGCGTAAAGCACTGCAGGCTCTGCCCTTCTAGTGATCCAACAGTGCCCCCTGGTGACTGGCACAGGACACTACAAGCTCTGCATCTCTGGTCATCCAACAGCACCCTCTGTTGACTGGGGTTAGAATTGCACCAAAGGATGCAAACTGAACTGTTCACTTTTTTTTTCTTGTTTATTAGTTTGTTTTGAAGGGGATTATTTTTTGGTATAGGAGTATTGTGTGGTTGTTTTACTTGTTTTCCTTTGTTGTTTCTGCCAATACACATATATCTTTTAATAAAGGGCTGTTATTTTTCCTTTTTCCACAATTTTTTTCCCTCAAATGAAGCCTCTTAATTTTGGATTTACAATTGCTTAGAGGGAGGAGTTTGGGTCTTCCTCATAATTCATCCTCAGCAAAACAACTGTGTCTCATTTAAACTGAGACATAAGTGCTCCTCTAAAAAAACACCAAAACATTGCAGTCTGGATCCATACTACTACTAAAAGAGAAACGTCTAGCTGACCCAGCAAGATTTAACCATAAAATACTAATTCCTCTGCTACTGAGGGAAAGAAATGCATTTCCTTCAGCTGAAAAGGTAAACAATAATACTGAAAAAGAAACTTCTCATATACTCCTTATCTATTGTATATGCAGGAAAACTGAAGTTTCTATAGCTTTCTGAAGCTGTCTTGCAAGAAGCAATAGCAAATGTCATTTCAAGGAGGAAAAACAGAAATAAATCTGTTATTGTGATGTTTACTCATTCTGCCAGATACATTTTACCTTATGTTATGCCTGAAATTGTTAAATGAAGGATTTTTGCCAGCAATTTTTTCATTAAGAAAAACCCCAAGCAGATTTGAAGGCCAATTGTGCTGCTTGTCAGTGCTGCCCGTTTCCTTTGGGGTACATTTTGGACAATTGTGGTGACAATAGGGAGATTGTAGCACTCCCTGTTTAAACAACCCAGCTGAGGTTCTTCATGGTGTTACCTTACAATTTAGGGAGCCCCCGGTGGTGTAGAGGAAAACACACTGCACTGTCACTGCAGAGACCCGGGTTCGATTCCCGGTCGGGGCCCCTCCCCGGGCAGATGGAGCTCATTAGCCCATAAGGCAATCCATCTACGTCCTGAGGACCTCACTGCCACCGTCCAAGCGTGCTTGGCCCCGGCAGATGAACCTCAGGGTTAAAGGGTGGGCTCAGTTCCGCGCACACTGTGTCTCACCTAAAAAATCCAATGCGCAGGCTGGAAGGTGGAAAGACCTTCCCCGGTTCTTCGTTCGCGAAGAGACTGGCCATTACTTACCTTACAATTTAAAGAACCCACCAAATGGAAAGCAGAGACACAGAGAAGTTATTACAGAACTGCCTATTTTCATAGTAAAAAGAGCATAAGGGGTTGAATGAGATCATAAAAGTTTGATTATACCCATAATTAACTCAAAGAATGTTACAAATCTCGAGTGGAGTGAAAAATAATGCAGGATATAGAGTAAAACTTACCTTTTTTTTGAGGTGATAATGTGAGCTATGATGTGATTATTTAAGCTGTCCCTGATATGATGTTTATGCCCTTTGGGCAATTTATTTTATCCTCTGGATAGTTTGTAGTTAATGTCTTTGCTTTGCATTAATAATTTTAATCTGGTATAGCTGAAATTTTTTCATATGTTTCATTAGAAAAGATTTTTTAGAAAAGAATTTACTGTAAAATAATAATAAAAAAGAAAAATATAGAGGTTGTTGTTAGGTGATTGATAGGTAAATAAAAAACCAAGTGGCTTATCTTACTACAAGAAAGAATTTCTCTGCCACTGCAGAAGCATCAAAGGTAGAAAATCACCAAATTAACTTAATCTTTCTGTCTAATAAAGCCAGGGATATGTTAGCTCTGTGAATCTCTGCAAAGCGGATGAAAAGATAGATCTGAATATGCTTGAATAGTGACAAAGCCGGTCTATCCCATGCTTGCAGAATAGAATCCTAATGCATTAGCAAAACCCCTAGATGTCACTGTAATAATATAAAAAAAAGAGTAAGAGCTGTAAATAGTAGCAGAGTTGTCTTACAATTAAGATTATCTTGAATGACACTCAAGGAACTTGATAAACAGATTTCAATCAATGGATAAGAGAGAAAAGATATTTTGTAAAGTTGTTGAACTTCAGAATATTGTATAGAGTTTGAGTTTCTTTTGCCTTTGCCTTTACCTGTCTGAAGATTCTAGAAAACACTTGTAAAACAACATTATTTCAATAAAGATAACTGAACTACAGTGTGATTAAAAGTTGTTTTATAACACTGGTCTGAAAAGCTCTATCACTGAAGTGTTACAAATGTTATTCTGTGCAAAGTACTTTCTAGGCTAGGATAGGCTAAGATAAGCATTGCAACATTTTATTTTTATTGAGTGTTCTTAGTTCTAACTGGACAGTTGTTACCAAGTCCCTCTGAAAAGTTTTTACATGTTACACATATAAAACCGTATTTGTATATTCGCATTTATATAAAAATGCAAGTATGTTTTCTTCCTAAGCAAAGGAGAATATCTAAGAGAGTAAAACTGATCATATTTTTGTGTGTGCATGTTGAAAATAAAATCTGATGACAAAGGCAACATTTCCTAGATTGTGATAAAAATTATGTGTATGTATATATATATATTTATATATAAAATAGATATGATGCTTGAATTAGCGAAGAGAGATCTATGACTGTTTTTCTCTGAATGCAAAACACATCTGCAATCTGTGAAATGTTCTACTGTAAGCTGAAGGGGAAAGGGGTGTAACTAGCATTTCCTTTTCAGTCTGAAAATTTACAGGAATGCAACAGCACATCCGCATGAAATTAGTATGGCTTCTCTCCCCAGTATATTGAGATTCACGTGACAGCAAACTGAGAGTCTATAATCCTCAGTCCAGATCTGTTTTCTCTAATAAAAACATCAGGACTGATTGTACCTTAGAGTCTAACATTTACAAAGACTGAAATTATATTTTTAAGGAAATAAAAACTAAACCCAGGCAGTTTCATAGTATTTTTAAGGTCCTGCATCTTTAGATATCTGTTAAATGGGCTATGTGCAGCAGCCTAGATACCAAACCTTATACCTATATTTGCAGACAGTACAGCTGGATCTGGGAGCATCAGTATACTCAAAAAATCCTTCTTTCTGGAAAGCCGCTTTACAACATTTCTACTGACTGCTAGTTTTCTGATAGATTTTTCACTGATGTATGACCTATCCTTTCTTATTCCATTAGTCTATATGAAAGACAAACTGTATATAATGTCACAATTACAATATGCTGGCATAGTGCTGCTGAAATGCAATAATGAAAACTTTGAATTGCTCTTAGGATATGTAGTGTCATTCATGAATTTTTTTAAACATTCCCTAATGATAATATATATAATATATAGTAGTATATATTAGATTTTTATAATAGAATATATAACATATATTTATTTTTCTATGTGCTTTGAGCATGGACCTTTTTTAAAAACTCTCCTGAACCACCAGAGTTTTATATACTGAGATTATGCCGATTTGAACCTTACATAAATTCAGCACCAATCTGTTCCAATTTGCAGTTGAGCAAAATTACCAGCTTTGCCTTTCATAGCTATGTGTCTAAATAAAAGAACTTCCATGACAATAATTTAGCAACTTGAGCCTGCCGTGCAGTCTCCATCAAGGGAGATATTCCAGAACTTTCTGGACACAATCCTGGATCATGTGCTCTGGGATGACCCTGCTGGAGCAGGGAGGTGGGACAAGATGACCCACTGTGGTCCCTTCCAACCTGAACCATCCTGGGATTCTGTGAAATTAATATCTGCATGTGACTTACAGCATGTGATAAATCAAAGTCTACCTGTACTTATATTTCATGAAACCATTTTAATTTGGTAAAAACAAACTCTACTATGCAAAACCAGTTATAGAATCACGGAGTTATTAAGGTTGGAGAAGTTGTCTGGGGTCACTGGATCCATCAGAGACAAAGCACATAAAAATAACACAACAGAAAAATGTTATTAAATGTTTTGTTCAAAATTATTTATATTTAGATAATGCTACTGCTTAGTTAGGGGCTTATTAGAGATTCTTGGGACTGCTGTAACAATTGCTTCACTTTTGTGCTTCCACAGGGCAAGTAATACTTAATAAAAAGAGAGAACAGAGTGATAGAGGCAGGGCAGTGGTCAAAACACGTTTACATGAATGGTGGAATTCAGGTAAACTGAAACTGGGTTGCACCTCCTAAAGAGTCTCCCAGCTCATTGTTGTCTTCAGTTAAAACTTTGTCTTCCTGTGGGCATGCAGAAACACTGAAATGTAGAACAGCTCTGTAGAACAGAATGTTAAACATGATCTCTTTATCTTCAGATTCCTAATTTGTAGTGCAGCACTCATGTGCTTGTAGCAGCAGCTTCTAGAACTTCAGCAATGGTTTAGACTAATAAAACTGTGTCAGTGCACAAAGAAACTGCGTACATGTTGTTAACATGCTGCATCATATGTACTATTTATGCTTTCAAGTGGATGAATAACTAGAGGAATGTATATTTCAATGTGTCATCTCAGTGAGATTTAGGACAGTTGAATCCTCTCTTTCTAAAGATATTGCCACAGAGAAGCTGAGTCAGAAAATAATACTTAGAGGAACCTATAAAAGCATAACTATTTTAAATCATACAGCTATAAAATTATTAGTGTATTTAAATAATTAAAACTATGTAGTCCGTAGTGAAGCTTCTCCTGAGTAATTGAGCCCTTTCATGTACCCCACCTACAGACTCCCCAGTGTAATGTATCTAGAATGAAGACAAATCAAAATAATTATTAACAATAGGTATCTTGCTAATCTGGGAACTACTATAGCAGCTATGTGATTTTTTTGGTCATAGATAAAACAGAATATCCAGTAATATCTGTTGAGGTTTATATTTGTTTAACTGATTAATAATTTTAAAATACACAGATGTTTGAGCTCTGCATAGGGATAGCTTCAAACTCCTGTTCCTTTAAGACGTAAATACAGATGTTTTTTCCCTTATTAATTCTAAAATCTGGTTAACCTTTTCTGCATCTAGGGAAAAAAAAAGAGAGAGAATGCTTAATTTGGTTTTTTTTCCCTCCTTCAACTCCTTGCTTTTGATGACATTTCAAAGCTAAAAGTAGGATTTAATTACTGGTAGCTGAGATATCTAAATTAGGAACATTTCAGTTTTATTTGTTATTACTTAAAAAAAAAAATAAAAAGAAAAGAAAAATCACTACAGAGCAGTCCAACCTACTTCTCCCATGCTAAAAAAAAAAAAAAAATCCAAATAATACCATGTTTTACAAATGGCACAATAAAATGAAAGGACTGCAATACTCCTTAAACGCATTGAAATTTTACTGATGAGCATAGACAAGGAGGAGATTGTAACTGTTTACTTACTTCTTTTATTGAGACTACATTTGAAGTTGGAATAAATTAGTTTTATCTCTTTTTGCTTACTAGTTTTTATTTGTTATTTATGAAATTATGGACATATACCAAATCACTGCCTAAAGAGTGGGGGAAAAAAGGAAGTTAGGTCAGCTAATCTAATTTCCTGACCTGAAATAATGCTGAAAAAGAAATAATTCATTTCCACGTGAAAACAAGAACATCAAAAACAGTCAAGAGAGATTTGTCAAAAGCAAGTAAGACAGGAGCAGAGAACAAAGCAGATATAGATTAAATAAAAAAGTAGATGTTGTCTACCTGATTTAAGTAATGCTTTTGAAACAGTATCAGCTGGCATTCTTTTAAGTAGGAAGAAAAGTCTAGACTAAAATACTGTTTATTTAATTTGCAGATTAATGCTAATCTGGAGGTAGCACAACTACACTGGAGGACAGGATTAGAATTCAAAATGGTCAGATAAATTAGGTAAATGGTAAAAAGGAAAATAAGTAAAAACAAACAGTCAAAAAGAGTATGCAGCTGAATAAATTGAAATGCAAGTGCTTTTACTGCTTATGTAGTGCTCTTATGGAAAAAGATTGGAGTGTATTAGAATGCTGTGCCTAACGTCTTTTCTAAAAACACTGTTAAAATAAATCTATGGTAAAGATACTGGATTAATTTACCAAATGGTCACTCACTGAAAAATGTGAAGATAGGGTTCAGTTCAGTGGGGAAAAGGGAACAACTGAAAAGAGTCAGAGTGAAGGAGCTTCGGTAGACAGAGATATTTCTGTCAGCACTAATCTCGAAAAGGTAAGGCCAGAAACGAGGAGGCTGCAATAAGTGAGGTGCAAAATAGGACTCATGGAATCAGTTGTTTATCAGAGTAGACATTACAGATTGAAAGTACTTCTGGGAAGAGAGAAGGATGTAATGGAAGTTACAAAACTGAGCAAGAGAAAGGGCGAATTTTTACTTTTTTTTTTTTTTAATGGAGGATGAGTATTAGTTTAAGAGGATAAGTCCAAAACCCTAATTTTTACAAAATTTATTTTAACATAACAAATAAACACATACAGCAAGATGTCAGAAAGACAGGGTGAGACCTTAGACTTGTCAGAGAAGAGTGTATCAGAAATGAGTGTTGTATAAAAGTCATCAATATACAGATAGAAGCCCACTCAGTATCAAATGCTTAGATCTGTACCACACCACATGCTCAGGTTCTGTAATTGGTGTCTGGCACCTAATACTGAAAAGACAGCTTTGTGTTCCTAAAACGTACAAAAGCACAAATTCTGTCATGGTATCATGAAACAAAATAATATCAACAACAATAAACAACATAAAGCAAACAAAAACTTTATCCCACTGGGAAACCCTCCAAGACAAGTATGTTCTTTTATATCAAGTATGTGTTGTAATTTATGTGCCTTATTAACTTTATGAGAAAACTTCCTGTAGGACATGACCAGCCTAAATAGATTAAACTCCTCTAATGCCATAGAAGGAAAATAGCATGATAGCAGTTAGGACAGAAGTATTAAGAAGTAAAAAATTGAGTTTTTTAGACTTGACATTCTCTTGTGATTTGTACTTTCAATACGTGTACCTAATATATCCACCATTGGATGCTTTTAGTGATTCAAGTAATGAATAACTGAGGGTGTAGTCTCAATGAGTAACCATTGAGGGATATAATTTTTAGCACTGTAAGAAATTATTTACTTCCAACAGATCTATTTTAATTGGATCCTGGATTACCAAAGTGCTTTTCCACACTTTTACTTTTTTTCAAAATGCCAAGATAGTATGACTGCCTTTACTTAAAAATAACCACTACCCTTGTCTGGGAAAAAAAAAGTCAATCACATGGGAAAAGTGTGGATTAAAAAATAATCTTCCCTGTGAGCTTCTCTCTGGAAATATTTTCTGTTTGTAGATGTACACCTGCATAATTCCTGAACATCCTCTATATATAACATTTTGATCAATTTTTATTGGAATTGTTCAGACTTGAAGTGGAAATTTAGTAAGAGCAAAACAGGCATTGTTCATCCTTTTGCATCAGTTATGTGATGTCAGTGTATCATGGCATCCTCTGTGAAGGAAGTTTTTCTATTTAATATTAAACACGTAGAAAATAGGATGGGAAATAATATCTGGGAAGAGCAAATTCAAGTACTTTTCAAGAGTTGAAAAACAAAACCTACAATATCTTTCCTAATGAAATCCAGTTTCATCCCAAAAGTACTTACAGTGTTAGGTTCTACTTTTTCTCCTACAGAGCTTTTCCCTGTCTTATGTAAGAAACTCCTAATTGTAGCATTAATTTATTATTTTATACTTTTTTTCTATACTTTCCTTCACTATTTTTAAGAGAACTACTGATATCTAAAAAATTCCCAAACCTTTTACCAGTGATTTTCTTTTCTTTACTGTAGTAGTGGTTTTTATGGACAGTTATTACAGTTTTAACACATCTAGTTCTAATGTGAATGATCAGAACATAATCACTATTTTAGATCATGTCCGATCTGTGTCTTGTACCCATAAAAAGTATTTATGTTTCCTTTCTAACAATGACAGCCTTCTTGGGAAGCATTAATTTTTATGCATATTTACACAGAGCATTTTCATTGCAAATTTATTAAAAGTAAGACACCTTGCCATTGACTGTTTAGTAGTTTTGTGTCCTAGTTCCTTTCAAAAATCTAGAAAGGGGCTATCTGGTCCTTTTCAGGTTTGAGTGCAAGGAGGTCTCTTGAGTCTCACAAATCATTTTACAAATTGCTGGTAGCTTCTGTCTTTACTTCTGTTCCCGTGCTCTGTATTTGGAGTTTCAAAGTATATATCTCTTGGCTTTAAACTATAACTCCCTTCCCCACCCCCAATTTCTAGACCAATCCTGCTGTGTAATTGTTTAACTTTTGTTTTGTTATTTGCTTCACTGTTTTTTTTTTCTAATTAAGATTTTCTAGTGTTGTCTTTTTCCAGATGTGCCGTGTTTAACTTCTAGGAATTGCTTCTTTATCCCTGAACTTCCTGATATCCAAGGCCCTAAGTTTATCTCAGAACAGTACCTGTAGCCTGCCTGCTTATTCTTTGCATTTTCTGGAGATAGTTATTCAACCAAAGCAGCATGGAATCCTTCTGTCTCTCTGACTTTTTTTAGTAGCATTTAATTCATGACAAGTTTAACAACTTCTGTTTTGAAGAACAAAAAAAATCTCACCTATACTCAGAAGATTCCTGAACTATTGTATCCAATTGTCTTCATTAAATAGTTCATTTATTAAATAGTTCCCTTAATTTCTCGAGATCTTTAAAGATTCAGATCCTCCCATGCAAAATTATTTTTGCTAACCTTACAAATTTAAACAAAACCAGTTTGTGATGTCTCAAAGCACAGATCTGTAAATGAAGCCCTTGTTAAAGCCAGTGGACCATCAAAGCAGGGCAGTCACTTGAACAGGAGAGTGGCTTCATGATCTCTGAGCTAGTGGGTTTTATTTCTGAGATAACAAAAGACGGCTTCTGCTTCTCATTCCAGAACTGGAAGTCACAGATAATATGCATGTGGAGCTAAATGAAACTGTTAAGTGTTTTTGTTTTAAAACACAAAACCACACAAAAACAAACAAACAAACAAAACTAAATACAAACAAACAAACAAACAAACAGGTTTTCTGTTTACCACACCATGGTATAGTGAGGTTTCGCCCCTATAGCTGTAGTTCCAAGGCATACATCTCAGATGACAAAATCAGATTGTGCCCTGTTATGAGACCGACCCCCAGTCAGTACTCGGTGACTTTCAGCAGGTTTCACTGTTTGTTGGTTTGGTTTTTTTTTTTTTTCTTTTTTACTGGTGTCTAAGTATTCAGGCACATCTGGGTAAATGCATGCTTATGGTCTTAAAAATAAGTGGGAAATTAGCCAGGTTGAGGTTTTGGTTTTTTATGTAGTGAGAAACAGCAAGCAGAGAAGTAAAACTTTCAGGTGTTAACTTGCAAAAACTACTCCTGAAGGGAACTGCAAACTAATCCAGTACCACGAACTAATCCAGTACCACAGGTCTTTGCTGTTGGTGCTTTTCAGGTGTTTTGGAAAAATACGTCAGCTCCCCCTGGGACCAGCTCTATCTGCACCCCGTCCTCTGAGACCCCTCAGCATCCCGGCAGCCGCCTGCCTCCGCCCCCTCCTCTTTGCTCCTTCCCCACCCGTCCCTTTCTCCCGCTCCTTCCCATCCCCTCCCAACCCACCGTCCCCTCTTCCCGGCCCCTGCTGTAGCCCCACGTGTGTGCCCCCTCCTCCCCATCTCCATCCCCGGGGCAACCGGCCCCGCCTCCGAGTCTCTCCCTCTCCTCCAGCTCCGTAAAACCGTCCCTAGTGCTGGGCAGCGGCTTTTTGCTCTCCTCTCCCTCTGTCCCGGCTTGTTTATCTAGGCTCGGTTACTTATCATCTCATTTCTGTAGGGGGAAACTCAGCGCGGTTCTCTTGGATTTCTTGCTGCGGCAGAGGGGAGGAAAATTCCAACCTACTCGTTTTCTCGTATCCTTTTTTCCTACCCTCTCCTCGGGGCGGGGCGGGGGTTGGGGTGTTGCCGTCGTGCCCTGCTGCCCGTCGGGCAGTCTGGGGAGGGCAAAAAAGAAGGAATTCCTGCCGCTGGAATCCTCCCCGCGCCCCGAAGCGGAGCGCGCTGCCAGCGGTGCGGGATCGGCGCTTCCCGCCGGGATCGCCACAGGATGGGGAGGCGGCGGCGGCTCCTGGAGCAGCGCTGCTGTTGCTGCATCTTCCTCCTGTGGCTCTGTCTGGGGGTTTGGGCGCAGGGAGCGGCCGGGTCACAGCAGCAGCGGCATCGTCCGGCGGTGCGCGGTCCTGGAGGAGCTGGAGGCACCTTCCAGGAGGACGGGATCGGGAGCACCTTCACCGCCGCCGGCCGGGTCCGCAGGCGTGGACAGCAGGATGCGCTTCGCGGGTAGGGATGTGCAGCATTGCCCCGCCTCAAAAACCTATTTCCCGCAGCCTGTTCTGTGCCCTCCCGGGCATCCCTCCAGTTCCAGTGATCTTCGTGTGTGTCCCCCAGTGCATCCTTCCTTCCCGCTCCATTGTGGAGTTGAAAGGTTGCGGTCCAGCTGGACTGGGTGTTTGGTGCTTGATTACGGAATATGATCTTCTAATTAGCGCGGTTTATTTAAAAGTAAACATTATGTGGGGCTACGTTACTGCCACATTTGGCTTCTTGATCCAGCGTGGTTACGATCTTAAGATACTTTGACATTCATTGTATTTTGGCTTCTACAAAGAACGGTGTCAAATTTGTGGGAGTGTGTTTGTTTGTTGGGGGGGGGGGGGGAATCTGGGGTTTTGGTTTGTTTTTTGGGTTTTTTTTCCTAAGTTTGGGGGGGAGAGAGAGTTCTTGGTAATTTGAATTACTTTATGTATCTTCAAGACCAAGCATCCCTTCTGTCTTGTGTCAGATGGCAGAATGAAGCCCATTTTTCTACCAAGACTTCTAAGATGATACATGAATGCAGAGCCAAACCCAACTCTCCCACATTCTCAGTAGTTTCAACAGGGACGGATCTGGCCTGCTCTTTCCTTGTCTGCCTCTCCTCTGTGTATTAACCAGTTGAACTAAGCAAAAATAAAATGCCTTGGAACTTCTTGTGGTAGAGAATAATTTTGTTCCTTTGGAGGGGACTTTTCATAGACATCTTTGCTATGTGTTTCAGTTTGTTTGTTTCATGCAGTGAAAGCTGGATCCTTCCCTTGTGTGTACATAAATCTTTAACTTCTTTTTGCAATGGGTTATATTTTTGTATACATATTTTCTGCTTTGTCTGTGTTACAGACCAAATGTGTGTGGCTCTAGATTCCATTCATATTGTTGCCCTGGGTGGAAGACGCTCCCTGGAGGAAATCAGTGCATTGTTCGTAAGTGTCTGACTTCAGGCTCTAGGATAATAATAAAAGTCAGTATTCCCCTGTGAGTTACTATTCACTCTGAGAAAAGATAATTAATTTGTGTCTTTTAGCTTATTTTTAAAAAGAAACAAAGGAGAAAAAAAAGATGGATTTACAGGTCTACAGATAATTGAAGGGTTGCCCAATTATTGTAATTTCTTTGGTGTGCTCCACGTAGTTTTGTCTCCAACTAGGTTTTTAAAAAGAATGTGACAGTGAAGGAAAAAGAAAAAAATTTCCTTAAATCAAATAAACAACTATAGTAACAGGGAAAAAAAAACCCAGTAGGTCTTGATATAAAGCAAATCAGATCTGAAGTCCTCTGAAACTTTGGTGTTAGGCTTGGAATTACAATTAAATGGAAAGCTTTTTTTACCTCTGAGGTGCATATTCTCTTGCCTGTCATTTTCATTTGTGTTTTAATAGCTGCAAAGCATGTAGACCGATTGCTGCCTGGTTATGGTAGGTCCTGTGCTGACAGATATGGCTGTTGACATACATGGCTTGGCAAAAGAATGTTGGGGGTAATATGCTCAGTACTCAGGTTAGGGGATGTTGCCTAACTCGAAATAGACAATTAAATATAATTATGTTTCATTTTCTGTCTGTTAGATAAAAGTTGATAGGAGATACATGCTTCTTTCAGCCATTAAATTTTAATTTCAGTATGTTCCTATTCCTCCTAGCTTGTCAATGTCTCTTGTGCTAATAACTATGCTCAGCTTCAGAATTCAAGTTCGAAAGCATACTGCCCTTTCTGTAAGCAGTGTAGGTCTTTGTAATACTCCGTCTAATAAACTGCAGACATGCAGAACAAAAATAGGGAAGGAAGGAGTAGTAAACCAAGGTCTGCCAAACTTTTGTTGGCTTCTGGACTGTTGCTTTATGATTCTGGACTCTCAACCTGCTCACATCTATTTCTTTTACATGAGTAAATTTGCCTTGCTAATACTGATGGTAACTGTGCGATGTATCACTGACTCTTAGCTAAAGTTGGCCTAGCATTTCCCATCAAAGGATAACCATGTTATTCAGAGAAAGATACTTGGATCAATGCCCCTATGGAATAGGAGGAGTTCCTCAGAATGTCCAGTTCACATTTATCAACCCTTTCAATATTGTCTAACTTTAATGCAGAGAAGAATTTAAAAAAAGTATTTAGGCTGCCTATTTTGATGTTGATTCTTCAAATTCAGCCAGGATCTGCCTCAAATGAAAGTTGGTGCTTTCAAACATCCTTATAAGCTACCTTTAAACTGTGACTCTCAGTGCCTCGTAAAGGCCTGGGTCTCACTTTGGTCCATACCTGAAATAGTCTTTGACTTAATTTATGTGCACAAACCACTTTTTTCAGCTCCTGCTTACTTACTGGAATCTAATTGCAGCTCTCTAACATCTTTGAAGGGTGAATGATTTTGCCTGTGACACTTTTTGTGGCTTTGGTGAAGGTTTAAGATCACATGTTGCTCACATTTAATGTTTGTTGAGATGATGTTTCCTTTAGCAAGAGCTGTTTATCCAGACAAAGCATCCTGCATAGGATGCTGGACGAGCTAGCAAACTTCTTACTGGAGATGTGTTGATTATAATGAGTACAGACTGTAAGTGGTGATTTTACAGTAGTAATTCATAAAGAGCTATGAGCTAGTGGTAGGTCAGCAGGAAACCATTCTCACCTGACAGTGTCTTCAGTTGATGTGATGGTAGTCTGTGACATATTTATGATTAAAAGTGATGTTTAAAAACCAAAGGTCTGCTTGCATTTACTATTTCTTTATGTAGAAGAGACTCTACTGATGAAAGCATATTTAGAATATGCTTTAAGTTCTAGGGCTTTCAGTTGATAAAAAATTACTCCCTAACAGATAATAAACTAACCATGAGGTCTAAATGTAAACCTTACTTTATTAGGAGATTGACCTATGTTGTATATATGTATATGTTGTATGAAGTTGGATTGAACAGCAATATATGGTAAACACCCCTGTTTCCTGTGTTTGTCAAATGCTTGAAATCCAAGTCCCATTTCTCACTTTTACCTCTGCTAATGAAAAAGGTATCTCATGTCAGTCAATGGTGTGTCTCTAATTTCATTGAATAGGAAAATACCACAAACTCTTCTTTCACCTCTCATGCATTTCCATTTAGGGCATAATTTATAGTGGAATTTAACAATAAATGTAGATGGTGCATGCTGCATCATTTTGATGCCCAAAGAGTGGTATCCATGGACCAGTAACATAAGTTTGTCTATTCCACTCTCATAAAGAAAATGTGGCCCTTATTGGAGTATGTCAGGAATGTGGGTTTACCAGGTTGGGTTTTATTGGTTTTGCTCATGTTTGCATTAGTACAGAGCTTTTAATTTGATGGAGATAGGGTAAGAAAGTGCATGAAAATTTCACTGGAGGTCTATTTGAATTCTATGATGGGTCAAGAAAACAATTTGTTTTTTTTATGGGAACTGTGTCGTATTGATGTATATTTTTCTAAATCGTAAATGAAGCACAAGCTTTCTGGGGAAAGTCTTAGCTCTGATTTTTGTTTTTTTTAATGTATATGGCCATGTGTGTGTTGAGTTTTTTCTTTCCTTTTAGTGTTTATACAAAGTTTTTTTAGGTAGTTGCTATTTTCTTGCCAAGTTATTTACTGAAGGTATTTGTTCCATGGTAGTTCTTCAGTTGAGATGTGCTGTCAGATGATTTGGTTCTCTCAAAACCCCAGAGTTATTTACAAAAAACCTGTAATTCTCGCTTGGTTTTTTGCTTTACAGGCTCTCTGTTTCACAGTATGTGTCCTTTTGAAGTCCTTCTGGGCTGTGGTGGCTCTTAATATTTCAGATTCTCTTTTGATGCATTTGCTAGTCCAGCAGATTAATTAGGTATATTCATTTGTATCTACTTTAAAATCTAGCTTTAGCCTTTTAATTCTTTTCTGGTTCTGTCATTTCTTTGTGCAGCAAAGCTCTGTCAGATGGTGAGTGAGAAGGGAAGGCACAGCTTTGGGTCATTAGGGAGATGGCAAAACATTGGGCACACATATGGGGTGAACAGGCTTTTCTGAGGTTTTTATAGCCAATTTCTAAATGACGATGTGGAACTATCTGTGTACAGAAAATTATATTTAGGGAAACAACACAAAATCTGCAAAGTCCAGCGTTTGGACATTGACTTTCCACAAAACTGCTGTGTGTAAAGGGTGGATAATCTCAGAAAAAGAAATAAAGACTCTAAAATACCTTTAAAATGGTGATTATAAGAGTGAAGCCGTAGCATAAATGGGCATTTTTTATTTCTGTTTTTATAGTCATTCAAGTCTTGGATTCTTCGTAACATTTTCTACGGGTCTAAAATATATAATCTTAAAAATTTTACATTACTTTTGCATACGTGGATGGTATATCTAATTATGGAAAGGTCTGATTACCTGTTTTCAGTGGTCAGATCAGCGTTTGAATATGCCATATTTGATTGTTTGTCTTTGGATTTGTCAGAGATACTGATCATATAAAAATTAAGTTTGCTTTATTTAACTTACAATTACTTTTGCATGTATATTAACTGTACCAATGAACTGATCTTTCAAGTATTGGTTTCTTGTTGTTTCCTTTTTTTTTTGTAATAGAAACTGTTAATTTTTTTTTTCGGGTTTTTTCCCTGCAATTTAAGAGTAAGGTTACTCTTAATCACCATCACTGTGATTTTGTGTTCTTCCTCAGCAATTTGTAGAAATAACTGTGGCGATGGATTTTGTTCCCGTCCTAACATGTGCACTTGTGCAAGTGGGCAGATATCACCTACCTGTGGATCAAAATCTGGTAAGGACTTACTATGTTTTCATTAGAGATTTCATTTAAAGTGATTGTCTTTTAAGCTTCAACTAAAAACCACCAACTTCTTTAAAAGTAGCTTGTCATTACTGCATACATGGCTCACACTTTGGCGTATAGCTAGTTTTTGATAAAGTTTGATGTACCATTTGTGCAACAAATTGAAAAAAAATGTGTTAAAAGAATTAAACAAGTTAAAATATAGATATGTGGTACCATTTACTGGTGTCTCTCTGGGCTCTGCTCTAGTCCAGCAGTGCAGCATCAGGTGCATGAATGGTGGGGCATGTACAGACGAGCAGTGCCAGTGCCAGAAGGGCTTTGCTGGGACTCACTGTGGGCAGCATAAGTCACTCCTACATCTCTTGCATCTAAAAGTAAAGCCACATTAGCTCTACAAGTCAGCTTTCTTACCTGAGTTGGAAGATAAAAAAAGACAGTATGTAATGAAATATCTGAAATAAATGCTGGGTTGGAATGTAGCATTTGGCTGGCAGTCAATTAATTCATGGAGTGCATTTGTATTCTCTACAATTCAAATTAGAGATCAAATTCACCAAATAGTTTCAGAAAATCCTTGGGAAACAATGTCACTATACATCCTATTCTTCATACCACATGATCACTGACTTTTCACTCTCTTTAACAAAGTTTCTCTGTCTCAGGACAACAGTCTCTCTGCTGGGTTAAAGCAAGTTTTTCTGATTTCTACTTCTCTAAGGAGAAAAAGATGAAATACAGTTCAAGCTTGAATACCTTTTTAGGTTGTCAGACAAGCTAGAAAGTCAGTTATTTGCACAGGTCTCCCTATAACAGCACGGTGTTTACAAGCTATACAAATTTAGCAAGCAGTAAAAGTCACTAAAGGCTGCAGGAATGAAAAAAGACT
The DNA here is from genome assembly GCF_003031625.1 of Empidonax traillii. Classification (NCBI taxonomy): domain Eukaryota; kingdom Metazoa; phylum Chordata; class Aves; order Passeriformes; family Tyrannidae; genus Empidonax; species Empidonax traillii. The sequence goes on from NW_020955690.1 coordinate 945,895, forward strand.
CAAAGTATTCCAAGGCCAGCTGACTACTAATTAGCAGCAAAATTAATTCCTGAAGGTAGTCTGAAGGAATTAGAGGAAAACAAGGGGCTGCTATGCAAAGAACAGTTAGACTGAATAGTATGAACATCATTTTGCCTTACTCATTTTTGAAAATGCTGGAAATTAGTCTTATTCTTGCTTTATTTCAAACTAGATAAAACTCTCTAAAATTTTAGCAAATAATTGTAGTCCTAAACTGTGACTACAGTGAAATTTACTATTAAGAGTTGCTGGCGCCTTCCTGCTTGTTTTAAAATATTGGATCAACAATATGCTAAATGCTTGAATAAATGAAAAGAGGATTGAATTTTCAGGTGATGATCCTGAAAGATCCAGAAAATCTGAACACACTCTGGAGATGGGTTTCAGTGTATAGGACAGTTAAAATTTCAAGGAAGATCTTGAAGTAGGATATTAGTCTTTAGACAGTTTTAAAAATGTAAGTATGTTTTTATTTTTGTTTGGTAATGTGTCTTGTATATACTAAATTATCTCACTAAAGTATCATTGTCCATTAATTCAGTAATGTAAGACATGCAGCAAAGTATCTTCATTTTAGTCATAAGGTAGCCATTCTCAGTAAAAGTTAATTTAGTTTCGTTGTTCTTGGTAGGAAGTAAGGCTTTATCACATTTCCACACAACAGTGTATTTTATGTTTCCCATTATGATATAGAAGAAAAATGTAAATTTTTCCAGTTTTAAATATTTACCTTCTCTAGGTTGCTGAGGCTCTTTTGTGCTGGATACTCAAATGTGTCAAAAATGCCACCTTCAAACTCAGGAAATCTATGTAGGAAGGCAGCCTAGAGACTTCTAGAGCAAGATCTCTTTTCTGCTGTTGAGCAACTTAAAAATTTTGTGACTGTCCTTTAAGGTGAAATGCTTTGATTTGAAACATGCTAATTTTAACAAGGCATATGTTCATGTCCTCAAAACAATGAGCCTGAAAATAGGTGGAATTAATTAGTTAAAGCACTATTTTAATGGTGTTTTTTTCAACCCTGCTGAAGAACTGTCTTCCTTTCAAATTGAGAAAATTTCTGTGGTTTGGCAGGAAGCATCGGTCTTGATTCAGACCACTGGTAAATATGGGTGCTTTGAAGTCCAATGACTATGAAATATCTTCTTCATCTAAATATACTCTGAATTTATACCTCCCTCACCCACACCTCCAACCCACCCAGCAAAAATTTTGTTTCTTGTTGGAATCTTTCAAGAAACACAGTTTTTCAGGGACTTAAAAGATTAGTTAATTGATAATTCTTTTTCCTTGCCTCTAAACACTGCTGCTTCTGCCAGCAGTATCAGGTCTGAGAGATGATTATCTGTCTCTTGGAATCCCCAAGCCTATCTTCTTGAAAGGTTTGTTACTGTTGTGACTGAACAGCACAATTAAATATGCTCAAAAAAAATTGAAATAGTTGAGGTTTAGTGGATAGCTAACTTTAGTGATGGATATAAGTTCTTATGACTAGTGACTAGAGCTGTACAACTGATTAAAATATACTTAAGTTAAACATCTGCTATTGATCTGTGCTAAGCAGCTGCTTGCAATTAGCACTAAACAGGTACTAATGGAATTTGATTTGAACAGTGATTTCTGGTGACCGTGGTAGAAAGGAAATCAGTTTCATCTTCAAGTCCAGAAAGACTTGGAGCAGCAAGAGGAAAAAAATATTTTTTTTTAATACTGCACCTATTAATCTTTGAAATATTATTGATATAACATGTAAAACTTCTGTTGTTGTTGTTGTTGTTTAAAGCTGTCTGTGAAAATAGCTGCCAGAATGGAGGACGGTGTATTGGACCCAATCGCTGTGCCTGTGTCTATGGGTTTACTGGCCCTCAGTGTCAAAAAGGTAAAAGAAAAAAAGAGGAACAAAATTATGAGCAGTTATATGCAAAACATACTGTATGTACATATTTTATGGTGTATATTTTCTGGCTGAGCCAGTAAGCTTCCAGTAAACCATTTAACATTTGTAATTTGAGAAAGTGTGTCTTTCCTTTTTAGTCTGGAAGACACGTTGCAAATTGACAGGTACAAAGGTGTCTTAATTGGCAGGAATTTGAGCTAGTTTAGGCTGCTTATTTTGTTTGTATAATATTTAAATGATTAGCTGTCTTTTGCTCTCAGCTACATGAAGTAATATTCCAGCAGAATTATTGATGGTGTTAGAACTGCATAAGTGTAGCTAACTGGAAGATTGTTTTTCTGTATAACACCTCTTTTTTATGGGGAACTTGGGAAGTAGTTTGCTCTGGTTATTTCTGACCTATCAGAGAAAGTCGGAGATGGAATGAAAAAATAACCCATTACCATAATACTGAGATCAGTTCCTAAACCCATTCTTACTGAAGAAAGCATCTTACATGTGGCTTAATTTATGATGCTTTTAATTGCTCTATATCCTGAGGTAGTTACCCTGAAGAGGTTGTTACAAACAGCAGTAAAGTCCCCTTGAAACCTTAAAAAAACATTGAGGCTGTTGAACTCAGTTCCCTCAGCCTCTCCACACAGGGCAAGTTCTCCATCTGCCTGACCTGTTTGGTGGTTTTCTTATGGACCTGTTTCAGTAGATCCATTTTTTTTCCTGTGTTGAGAGTCCAAGACTGGACACAATATGCTTGATGCAGTATCATAAGTGCCAAATGCAGGTGCAGGGCCACTTCCCTGTGTTGGATCCTGCTCTCATCTTTACACAGCCCATGCCCCTGGCCTCTCTGCTGCATGGGAATGCTGCTGCTTCACGATCAGGTTGTTGCCTGTACCTTACCAGTCACTGTATGTTTATGGGAGACTGTCCCAAAAGCCTTTCTCAAATCAAGCAAAGCCACTGCCATCTCCTTGTGCTCCGCACGTGGGACCTCATGCCTGAAAGCAGTGATGGAATTCACCCTTGATAAATCCACACCAGCTGCTTTCAAACATCTTCTTGTCATTCATGTGTGTAGAAAGTGCTTGTGAAGGGAATTCTCTGAAGGGAATTCTGTTTCGACTGCAGCTCCAAACGGCTTTTTTTGGGTTTTGTTTGTTTGTTTGTTTGTTTGTGAGGTTTTTGTTTGTGTTTTTTGTTTGTTTGTGGTTTTTTGTGGGGTTTTTTTTGCATTTGTGGACCTAAACAGAAATTATTTCCATGTGGATAACGGAAATAATGAAACCAAATAGTGGAAAAAGCAGGAGTTTCTATTTGCTATCCCAGGCTGTTTTGTGTATATCTACATGCATGAGAGAAAGATAGAAGATGAATTTTTTTGTTTCTAACTGGTTGTTTCCTTCATTCATTTCACTCAGATTTACAGTTTGCTCTTTACCGCATTCTCTGTAGTCGCTTCTTATGAACTAAGTGCAAGGACTCAATATTCTAAATTTTGGTTAGTGGAGAAATATGATTATTCTGTTAAATTCATGAATACTGACAGCCATTTTATAGCCATTTACAGAAATATGTCTGTGTAGAATGTGCACCTGCCTAAAATAAGAAACTACGAAGTCTGTCTGTTCAGAATGGATTTTCAAGGGATTTGACAATGTTGGTTTGCTTTATAGTTTGACCTTTAGTTCTGATGGAGCTTAAGATTTGTCCAAATTCTGCAGTCTGAGATATGTATCCAAAATGGTTGATAGTTATAACTGAACTATAGCATGATAGAGTTGTAATATTCAAAATGATTCATTGTTTTGGGGTTTTTGTATTTGATTGATTGCATTCATGTATTTTTTTTTATTTATAATCAGACAACTTGGTAAATTTGCCTTTTTTTTCCAGATAACAGAAATTATTCCTAGTTAAGATTTTCTTTTCTCTGACTAGATTCAGGGGTGTGAAATCATGTTAATACCTCTAACAGACTCGCATTTTCTTGCTTGAAATTGGAGGCAGTAAGTGAAATTTGCTTCTGTCACTATCACAAAAATACAACAAACATTTAGTATATGTAATTGCATATATAATAGCTATCTATCTAACATAATACGCTTTTACAACTGTGACAGGACTAAGTAAAATTTTACCTGATCTGGGTGTTTCATGGACTTCCTCATGTTCAATAAAAGAAGTTACTGATTTATTTTACTATTATTCAGTTAAAGAAAGATGATTCCTATAGTATATCTTGATACTGAAAATGAAAAGTCTCAAAAATTCTCAAAATTCTCTTAAGTCTCTAAAAGTCTCTTAACTGTAAATGTTACCAGGGTTTTTTATGTTTTAAATGAGATGGAGTACATGAAAATACTGTAAAAGATACCTTAAATGCTTATTTTGTTCAGTAGTAACTTGTAATTTACACTTTTAATGTAATAGTTCAGGTTTTCCAACAAAAAGTGAAAGGCAATGATTTCTTCATCTATTGGTTACAAGAGTTACCTGTAATATTTTAAAATAAGAAATGTCTCAGTGGTTTAGTTTTAAACTGAGTTTGGCAACAGTTCATAACTTTAACTAAAATTTTATAGTTTAGGGGTATGTGAACTTCCCTTGCAAATCACATCAGAGTTATAGGAGATTTTGTTTTGTTATTTTTTTACATCATTGTGTTTCAAATGCATACTTTTTATTGTTCTGTAAATTAAGTTCTCTAAAATTAGGTAATGTCTTCCTAATTTAGAACATATGTATCTTTCCTTCAGTTTGGCCTCCCAGACAAAGTTATATGATAAAATGTGACGGTTGTTCAGCTATCTGGGCTCTGAGCAGACTAATTTCCAGGCTGGAGACAGGAGGCTGAGCAATAACTAATGACTGGCATGATTACAGTATTTAATTTGAGACTTCTGCTGGGTTAAAAAGAAAGTAGAACCACTTTGGGAGCTCATGATTTTTCTGATACTACACTGACCTTTTATATTTCCTATCAAATCCAATCTCTGGTCAGCGTCTTGTCTTTGATTTGTAAACACACAAGGTTTGAGCGTTTTAGTTTGTCTGAGTTTTTGTTGTTGAGTTTTTAAGACAGAAAAAAAAAAAGTTATTGAAATGTTTGCAGTTGAATTTGCCCAGTGAAAAAATTGAAAAAGAAAATACAACCGATTAAGAGGCCTTGTTCTAACTTGTAAATGCAAGAGTAGGGTTTTTTTTCTAGCAGGGATTTTTTCTAGTTCCTTTGGTTTCCCAACATCACCTGAGTAAATGATATTTGTATTACTGCTGTATAACTGTGCATTTTTTTAATTGATGTTCCTTCGGGTAAGAAGTGGGAAAAGAGAATCCTGTCAGGGATAAAAGTTTGCCTTCATCCTATGTAGAGGGAGAAAGAACAGTTTTCACTTACTCTCTACATAAATGGCTTGTAATGGAAAATAAAAGGGTTTTGAACGAATACAAATGTGTAGCTTGGGAAGAATGTCCTTTGCAAGAGGATTTCAGATAAAGCTACCAAGCTTTGACAGGTGAAAAAAGGGGAAAAATAAGGAAATATAATAGTTGAATAGCAGCCTTCCAATACCTAAAGGTGGCCTACTGCAGAGCTGGAGAGGGAGTTTCTACAAGGCAATGAAGGGCTGATGGCTTTAAACTGAAAGAGGGCAGGATTAGATTAGATTAGATTAGATGTTAGGAAGAAATCCTTCCCTCTGAGGGTGGTGAGGCCCTGGCACATGTTGCCCAGAGAAGCTGTGACTGCCCCATCCCTGGAAGTGTTTAAGGCCAGATTGGACAGGGCTTGGAATGGATCAACGTGGGATAGTGAGCTGACATTCCTAACGCAAATTCCACATCAGGGGACTTGGACCTAGATGATCTTTAAGGTCCCTTCCAATCGAAAACCGTTCTATGAGTAAGATTCTGTGCATATAGCATAAGGAGTTTTGAAAAGGGGCAGCTTTTGAGATATTCTCAGAAGACTTGTCGTTCATGCACTTTAGACCAATATGTGTGTTGCAGCTGGTATTCACAGTAAAAGCATCAGGACACTTTCTCTTGACTGAATATTGGGATTTTTTTTTTTTTGTCAGTCAAAGGAGATAGGAGCCTGTACCTCATAACAGATGCAGTAAGTCTGGGGCAGCTGCCTCCCTGCAGGTTCTTACTGAGTTAACAGGAAAGGCTCATTGGTAGAAACCTCCTCTGTGCAAGGCAGCAATTTTTATGTCACTTCTGCAGCACCCAGAAGAATTTGGCCCATGCAATTGAAGAGTCCTGGGTGGGGCAGTAAACGTAATAAATAAAATGCCTCTGGATCTGAAGAAGAGCTTGCTGCAGAGGATAGTGAAAAAGGTTTGAGGCAGAAAACAGAACTGACATAGAAGTTCATTTTGTGGAGTAGGAGAGCATACATCTAACATTATTTTCCTGTTGCGGAGGGTCAGATGAAAGTAACTGATCTCAAATATAATCCTATGATGATCCTATGTCTAAGGACAATAGAAGAAGAATGGGAGAAAAGATAAAAGGGTTTTCTCCAAGCTGCAAAGAGGATGGAGAAGCTTACCAACAACACAGAGAAAGGAGTAAGAGGAAGTAAAAAGCACTCGCAGTGTAAGTGTTAATACTGTATTGTAACTGAGGCAAGAGAGTAAAGAACAGAACCGAAGTGGAGGCATACTGAAGCAGCTGATAGGCACAAAAGTTATAAAGATGTTTGAGGATAATACATGTGATTGAAATAAAGCTCATATAGCAAACTGACACAGATTTATATAGGACTCAATACTTCTTAAATGTATTTTTATTACAAAGAAAACTTACAATTTATATTTAGTCTATAGTGCTGCTGAAGATATTTGTGTGTACTTAAGTGACAGAGATTAAATGAAGCATCATCTTTTAAGAAACTACTTCTTCCCCTGGCAGGGGTTCAGAACTTTACACAGCTTTCCCGTATCTGTTGATAGTAACAGTACCATGAGGGAAAAAGGGTGAAAATATTTTTGGGCTGTATTCAGATCTTTTGTATTTGGTCTTACCCCTGTGATCTCAGAAACTGCAGAACCTCTTGCCATGAAGGCTGTGACAGGTTATGCTCAAGAAGTTTCCTGAGCTCTGGCTATGGCATTTTGCTGCATGAGTGGCAATAAGAGGACCTGTATTTCTTCTGAAGTTGGTTTACTTTAGCTCTCTTCCAGTGACTGTAAACTTTGTTCAGGTGCTTAACAGCAAAGATGAGCTTTTGATCAGTGAGCTCATCTCTTTTTGGATGAGTTTTGGGAAGGTAACCTTTTAATTTTGCTGAGTTTTGCTTTATTAGTGAAAACTATTAGCCTGAGCTGAAATAAAGGCTCTTTATGTGGGATAGGGCATGTATGTGCGTATGCGGGTCCCCAGTCTGAAAAGCAAACTGGACAAAGGAAGTATTATTACTTTTCTTCCCTTCCCCCAGGACAGGCTGAGGCACTCAGTGGTTGTCCCTGCTGAAGGCTAAGCAGAGAAGCTTCAGCAGAATTTAGCAGTCAAACAAATAGTCTGAGTTTAGGTCTGAGGTTTTAAATCCTGCCTGTTCTATTAACGTGGTGTAATACTGTGGAATGCTCTAGGAGTGAGTATAAATGAAAATGCAGGAAAGTTTAGGAAAAAGCAGGAAGAAAGAAAGGCAATAAGATTAAATAAAAAGTAATTACTAAATGATGCTCCCAGATATCAATAAGCATTCTTCTTACCTTCTTGCCTTGTGTCGTCCTGCTTCTTTCTTTTCAGCGCACAGTAAGTGCACTAGACTTACCTAACTACACATCAGTTTAATTCATCTTCAGTCTGATTTTAATCTTTGGGAAATGGAGCATATGGTCTTGAGATATTTTGTGCAGATTCATAAGGGAGTCGTGCAAGGCCTGTTGAGTGAAGAAAAAAGTTATTAGCTCAGTATAGCATGCTCATAATTACATGGCTCAATTCCCAGAGGGTGTTCACGGTCACTGAGGTAAACATAAGCATTTCATCATCAAATTGGAGTCTAATTTAACAAAAATAAATTAAGCATAATCAAGTTAACTAAAAATAAGTCAGCGATAATTTAAAACTACAAAATGTGCATCTTCCTAGAATTTGCAATTTTCACCATGCTCTTCTACTTTTATCTTATAAATATTTTGTTAAAAAACATTTCTGTTATATTTCTCCACACTTAGTGGAAAGCTGATTATAAACAAAATACCATGATGATCATAATGTTTTTAACAAAAGAAGCTTCAGTTTGAAATACAAAAGCACACCTCTAATTTATCTTGGAGATAGTAACAGATAACAATTGCAAATACTTGCTGCAATAAGAGGTCAGATTATCTGTGTTAGAAGAACCTGCTAGTTATTTGCATTCTTTTTTTGAGACTAGAGGTATTAATAATACACACAGTCAAGTGCAGTCCCTGCTCAGAGAACTCCTTTTTTCTTCTGCAGGTTCTGACCTGTAGATACCAGCATACATCATTCCTTGATGGATTACAGCAGTTCTAAGGGCAGATACAAATAACTGCTTTCGTGCTCTTAGGTGTGAATAACTGCTAGGATTACAAGGCTCTGACACTGCATTACCTGGCTTTGCCATCTATCATTATCTCCAACAACGGCTTTCAGACTTTGCTTCCATTGCTCTGACAAGCTGGCAAGAGCTTTATAAATCATTAAAAACCCTGCAAGGTGCCTACAGAGTATATGTTAACTTGTTGCTAGCAGGTATCTGAAAATTTCTTCTAGCTGTGTAAAAGATTTAACATTTTGCAATTTTAAAAATGATGTGTAGTGTAATCCCAGTCAGTATCTTTCTCTTATTTCCCTCTTTTTTTTTCCTAGTTTTGTTTTCTTTTCTTTTTTTGATTAAACCCCCCTATTTGAATGACAATATGTTTCTATCCACAAACAACACCAGGAAAGAAAAAGGTAAAAATCCTTCAGTGGAGCAGCCTTGCTACTTCTTACTGCAGCTGCTTTTGAAGAACTTGAAATCTCTAATACTTTTTTACTTAATTCAGGCAGATGACAGGTAATTAAAGTGTTATAGATATGGTGTTAATGAAATTGTGATAGAACTAAAAGCAGAAAGATCTTGTTGCTGCCAACAGCCCATTTAACAGGAAAAGTCCCCAATTTTATTTCCCTTTTATTTTTTTTTATTATTGATTTTTCTGCAGTGACTGTGACCAGCTTTTTTTGTCCTTTTCCTCATTCCTAAGGTCCCTTAGAAGTATATGACTCTGTTGGGTCCCAGCACTCCTTCTGGTGTGAAAATTAGTCACATACTCCCCATTTCCTCTCTGTTGCTTCTTACCCATGTAAGAAATTTCCCCCAAACTTTGTGTCTTGTCTTTTTGAAGAGCCTACAACTGAGGTCTTTTGGGTATCCTACTACACTCAGTCTGCATCCAGCTAATTGGTGTGTTGATTCATTAAAGAACTATACTAGATATATGAGCCTTTATTTCCTTTCACAGAAGCCACATTGATTTTTCCATAATGCTATACTGACCAGTACTGCCATGTCAGTCAAACCCTAGTGGTTGAAAAAAGGAGATTTGTGGCATTCTTATTGGCTCTGAATGCTTTTTTGAATTCAGATTGGTGTGGGAATGGATTTAGAAATGGAAACTACAGCAATTTCTGCTGTATTTTTGTAGTGAAGAGACATTAATTTCTGTAAACGTGGAAATAAATTCATGCTCTTGGTCTGTGGAGTCTGTCTTAGTTTTACCCTCTCTGACTTACTCTGCTTCATTAGTTTATCTTTATCTTCTTGTTTTTAAACTGTGGATTCTTAGTACTGAAAAAAATAATCTTCTTGGGATTGTTCCACTTCTTCCTGTGAAACTCATTTTTTGTTGTGAATATAAATTTTTGAAGAGAAGTCTTTAAATGTATAGCTTTTAACTGTCCTTTACAGTGTGAAAACAGAAGAACAAGATTTTCACTGTTTTCCCACTTGAGTTTTGTGAAAATTTTCAAGTCTTGATTGGTGAAATCAGAAAGTAGCTTTGTCTCCCAGCTGTAGTCAGTGACCTGCAGGCTGACAGCATCCACAAAAAGCAATTGTTGCAAATAGTGGGTCCAAAGATCCAGTGCCTTGGAGTGAAGCTTTGGCATATATAAGGGATTAAAGCAAACCAATGTACATTCCCAAAAGTTTTCTCAAGCAACACAGATGTAATTAAGTAATTAAAGAATGGATAGGAATTTTTCAGAAATCAGCTTTACTTGAAATTCACATTAATTTTTTGACATTCAGATGAATCAAATTAAGGATTTATAGATTGGTGCAGCAAATTGAAAATAAACCATAATTCCACTACTATAGCGTGAACGTCACTGAAGTTCCATAGGAAGTTTTGTATGATTCTGCTGTGTTAAGGATTGATGTTCTGATTTTTTTGTCTTGTATTTACAGTTTCAGTTCCTGTCATAACTACAAATCCAATAGAGTTATGTATGATTTGTCATGAGTTTATATGTAAAATGAATCACTGAAGGGTGTGTATAACCATTTTTATTCCAGTTGTTACTATATGGTAGTTTGTCTGAGTTCTTTTTAAAAAATAGGTGAAAAACAGTGAGAAAAGCTGATTTTCTGACTGTAGTGAAATGAAGGCATTTTACACGTCTTTACAAACTTACAAGGCCATGTGAGCTGATGTTGGGCCTGTTTTCTTTCCTCTTAGAACTTCCAGAACCCCTTCTGGGTTTTTCTATACCCAAGGCATTTTTATAGTAAGTATAATGATCTAAACAATCTGATAAATATTTGTTGTAGATTACTCATCTTACATAACTAAGTAGTTGATTGTTCTATGACCCATCTAGTATGCTGTCAGCATATTTTATCTGTGGCTTTAGATATGTATGAATAACTGCCCTGAAGCATTATAGGCCTCCTCCTTCTTTTGGCATATCAAAATGGTGTGATGCTCTTTCCCTGAGTGAAGGTGTGTCACCATTTTTATGTGCGGCTGCAATGACAGTATGGCCTTTATATCATTATAGGAATTGGATGAATAATTCAATTTAGTTGTTTCAGTAGAAACAAACTTATATTTTCTTCAGAGTAAAACCAGATTTATGTTGTGGTTATGCAGTCAGTGGGCTTGCTGGGATGTGGTGTGTCTGTGTCTGCAAATAACTCCTGCTGTTTAAAGGATTTTAAATTTTTTAATGTGTAAAGTTGCATTTCCACTTTATTTTTCCTGGTCAAAAATGTTAGTCATCCAACCTATAAGACAGAAATAATACTACATAACCAGTTGCATAGCATAACAAGAATGAATCAGTGTGTATATGTATACTAGGATTAAAATTCTTCAAAAGGAATTAGTTCATAATTCATAGAGACATCAGAAATAATCATCGTAATTCGAAAAACAGTGAAAGAATAATTAATTGGGTTGTGTTTGTTGTTTGGTAAGAAGCAAGAAAATGGCCAAAACAAACAAACAAAAAAAGCAGCAAACCCCAACAAATACTTTATCCAATTTTATCTGTGTAAATGGCAAGTTTAAGCAAGACATCCCACCTAAACCAAAGAAATAATGAATAATAAAATGTAACAATGAAGGATAGTGTATATATATATATAATTTTTTTTTCCTGCATAGAAATTATATGATTTAAAGCTATAAGAGGTTCTCTTTCCTGAGAAACAGGTGTTTTTTTTGAAACTCTGGCTGATTGAAAGTTGGAGATCTTTGTCACAAAAGTAGCTCTCAAATGCTGGGATTTAGAATCTAATCTTGGATTCACTCAATAAAGAATTCCTTTTGTTATTTGACTGCTGTATGTAAATGTGACATGCAAATTTAGGCATGTATGTGAAAAGATGTTCCCTCTCCATGCTGAAATTAAGGTACATAGTGCATCATAAGCACAGTAAAGCTATCTTTCCATCTGCTCTCAAAAAAGAAGTTTGAGTGTGACACTAGGAGTAAATGGATTTCTTTGTTCTTTTCTGCCTAGAGAAGGATTTTACTTAATTTATATTGACATATCTTAGACGATGAAAAAGTTTGTAATTTGATTATCTTACAATATGGAGCAATACAAAAGATTTTTAAGCTACAGATCTTCACATTATTTAAACTTAAAGCTTTCTATCCAAAGGACTTAATTGTTTCGTTTTTTTTGAAACAGTAACTTTCAAAGGAGTAGCTTTCTTCTGCTGTAATTGTGTTTTCAATAAATTTCCTTTGTATTAATGGCATTGCACTCCAAATGTGTATTTCTATTCTTTTATGGTATTGTGCTTTTACAGTATAACCCTTCTGTCTGCATACCAATCCTCTGCCTGAACTTACTCTGCTCGTTGTCTTAAGTCAAATGCATAAGATTCAAAATTACAATGAACTAAACCAAAAGCATGATGATTTGCGATACATGCCTGTTTCTAAAATGCAACACAATACCAAGCAATACTTTTTAATGCTTTCATTTATTGTTAGGATTTTGTCGATACTTTAAAAATACAGCTCTGTGACAGTGTTTCCTCACACTTTACATGTTGAGTAGAAAAAAAAAAAAGATAAATACAGGAAAATGTGTAGAATGGATTAGGAGAGAAAGGGGTGGGAATTGCCTATAAAAGAAGTATAAGAAACCTAACACAGACACTTGTAATAAATCCAGTTTCATTCAGATCTGGTGAAACGATTTCTGTTCATTTCAGTTGGGTTAAATAGGGTCTCCCAAGGAGGAAAGGACAAGCCACTGCATGTGTGGGATTTGTTCTTTGCTTCTGTACTGGTTTTTAGTATCATCTGAAAATAGAGACAGCAATTAAGCACAATTACAGAGGTGCTGTCTAAAGGAAGATTTGGAGGAAAGGGTACCTCTCACCAGCCTGGTTTATATGATTTAAGAACACAGATGATTTATATGATTAAAAACCCAGAGTCTTTTCAGATGTAAAAAGAAGACACTGTTTCTGCTTTAGCTAAAACTAGGTATCTGAAGAAGAGGAGACTGAGGGGAGATCTCACTGGAGTTACAACTTCCTCATGAGGGGAAGAGGAGGGGCAGGCACTGATCTCTGCTCTGTGGTGACCGGTGATGGAATGGCCTGAAGTTGTGTCAGGGGAGGTTTAGGTTGCATCTTAGAAAAAAGGTTCTTCCCCCAGAGGCTGGTAGGGCACTGGGACAGGCTCCCCAGGGCAGTGGTCACAGCATGAAGGTTGACAGAGCTCAAGGAGCATTTGGATGATACTCTCGGGCACTTGGCATGACTCTTGGGGATGGTCCTGTGCAGGGCTAAGGGTTGGACTCAATGCTCCTTTTAAGTCCCTTCCAACCATTCATGTTCTGTGATTCTGTAAACTAAAAATCTATAGTAGTACACATTTTCATAAAATACTTCTCTGGTCAAAATAGCTGTAGTGGGTCAACCTGGCTAGACACCAGGTACTGACTAAAGCAACTCTCTTACTCTCCTCTGCAACTACACAGAGGAGAGAAAAATATAATGAAGCGTTCCTGAGTTAAGGACAAGGAGAGATCACCTACTGATCACTGTCATGGAAAAACAGAGTCAAAGTGAGGATATTAATTAAATTTATTACTAACAGAATCAGAGATGGAGAATGAGAAGTAAAATAAATCTTAAAAACATCCGTCCTTCCTTCCCAAGTTCTACCTCCTTCTACCCTCAGCACCTCAGGGAGACAGGAAAGGGGATTACGCATCAGTTCATCGCAGGTTGTTTTCTGCCAGTGCTCAGAGAAAGATCTTTGTCTGCTCCCCGTGGGGTCCCTCCCACAGGAGACAGTCCTTCACAGACTTCTCCAGCCAGAGCACATCCTCTTCACAAACTGCTGCAATATGGATCACTTTTCCATGGGGTCAGTCTTTCAGGCACAGGCTGCTCCAACGTGGGTCCCCCACAGGGCCACAAGTCCTACAGAAAACCTGCTCCAATGTGGGCCTCCTCTCTCCACAGGTCTTCAGGTCTCTTCCAGACCCTGTTCTATCATGGGTCTCCCACAGGGTCACATCCCCCTTTCAGACATCCCTCTGCTCCAGCATGGACTCCTCCCTGGGCTGCAGCTGGATCTCTGTTCCCCTGTTGACCTCCACGTGCTGCAGAGACACAGCTGCCTTCACTGTGGGCTGCACCGCGGGCTGCAGGGGAATCTCAGCTCCGGTGCCTGGAGCACCTCCTGCCCCTCCTTCTCCACTGACCTGGATGTCTGAAGAGTTGTTCCTCTCACATATTCTCTGCTCTTCTCTGGAATCAATTTCACCTGCACAATAACTTTTTTTTTGCCTTCTTAAATGTTTTCTCAGAGGTGTTACTGACATCTCTGATGGGCTCGGCTTTGGCCAGCAGCAGGTCTGTCCTAGAGCTGGCTGGCATTGGATCTACAGGACATGGGGGAATCTTCCAGCGGCTTCTCAGAGATGCCAACCCTGTAGCCCTACCGCTACCAAAACCTGGTCACAGATACCCAGTAAAATAGTGAAGGAGCCAATCCATCCTCATCAGCAGTGCTAATTCACTTCTAAAAGCTGGAAACAAGAAAATATGGAAGTCTCATAGTGATTAAAGTGATATGAAGGATTAGTGTATGTCCCTTGAATTTTTTAGCCTAACTAAGGACTAATTTGATACTTCCTGGTCATAGTTGTTTTAGTATTTAAAATAATGGGAGGAGATTTTGAACCATGCTACATAGATCGTTTAGCTGAAATTACTTCATAGCATGAAGGATCATAGACAAATTAACAGAAAAAAGCAAACATAGCCCTTTATACGGAGGCAATTTCAAGTGACTTCATACTTTGAATGGCCTTATTATAGAATCATAGAATGGTTTGGCTCGAAGGAGCTTTAAAGATCATGTCTGCTGTGGGCAGGGACACCTTCCACAGGGACGGGGCAGCCACAGCTTCTCTGGGCAACCTGCACCAGGGTCTCACCACCCTCACAGCTAGGAATTTCTTCCTAATATCTAATCTAACTCTGCCCTACTATTATGCAATTTAAAATGGTTTTAAAAGTCTGTACATTTTATCTTCTTGAAATTTTCAACCATGTCTGTCTTTATAAGCATTAATGCTTATAATGTCATAAAAGCTATAGCTGCTCTAATAAAATTATGTGTGAAAGAGTAATCCAGATATTACCAGGGATAGTTTGCTGAAGCCAAGCAACAGGACATTGCATCCAGACTTGCAAAATCCTGGAGTGCCAAAAGTAAACTGGTTCATTCTACCTCCAAGTAGTAACTTGCTATATGAGAAACAGGAGTTAATTGCTTCTTTATTGAGAGAAGATGTGAATTCTCTTAATTAACTTCTTTTCTATACTTTGATTGTTAGAATATACTCATCTTTATAATATCCCACTCAAAATGTTGTATAAGCCCAAGAGGTGAATGTCTAAAGCTCTTCTGTTTTACTGAACAAAACAAAAAGATCTGTGTGATGGTTCGGACTTGGCTCCCTGCCAAATGCCCAACCCCCCAGTAGCAGCTCCTCTCTTCCCCCTTCCTACTTCCCCCAGGGCAAAGGAAAAAAAAACTATGCAAACTG
This sequence comes from Empidonax traillii, assembly GCF_003031625.1. Classification (NCBI taxonomy): domain Eukaryota; kingdom Metazoa; phylum Chordata; class Aves; order Passeriformes; family Tyrannidae; genus Empidonax; species Empidonax traillii. The sequence goes on from NW_020955690.1 coordinate 961,373, forward strand.
AAAAAATCAAGCTAGTTATATATACAAAAAAAAAAATTATGTATATTACAGTTAAGATGCTATGTACACAGCAAATGGGAATCCAAACACCCCCAAAGGGATAAGGAAAGGGGAAAAAGGGACAAAAGGAAACAAAAAGGGACACCGAATAGATATGCACAATCAAACCCGAGAACTAGTAAAATAACTAGTAAAACAAATCTCACCACGTCCCTTAGAAAGCAGGATTGGCAGACACTGCCAGCACTCCCCAAGCCTCCACGTAGCAGGTCAGTGGATGCTGCAGGCCTCAGCCTTAGATAAGCGAGACCAACGCGGGGACCCACTGTTCCCGAACTTCACAGGAAGGGAAGAAGAACGAAGGCCACTCCTCCCTTCTTATTTATACCACGATTTACATAAAAATCATATGGAATACTGGGAACACTGCCCCTTCCTTGGTTACAAACTGGTAACCAGGGAAGGCCTAGATTAAAACCACCACAATCTGAAAAAGAGGAAACTCTGCTTCTGCTTCTGCACAGGCAGACTTCTAGTAAATAGTAACTGGCTGGGCTGTTATTTTATTATCATCTCCAAGTATCATGGTAGTCTAGACAGTCATCTGAGGAAACACAATTTAAATGTGTTGGTGTTTTTGGTTTTGTTTTTTTTTTTCCCTAACGGCAATACATGAAACAGTTGCTTTTCCTGTTTATATTAACAATTATCAATATTGCATTCAGCTGCATGTCTCTGGTTTTTAGAAGGTTTCTGATATACTGAGATTTTTTTGCATACCTTTCTTAATTTACACTGGAATTGGTTATGGAATATTTTCCTCCTCATTTTGTGAGTATGGATGCATTCTGAAAGCCATCCTGAAATGGTTGCTGAGAGGAATACAGCTAGAGGGGGAGACTCCATGGCTGCAGTCATTCACTTTTACCTAACCTTGGCAGAGGCTCCATCATGCATTATGGAGTCTTGACTCTGGGTTATGGCCAGCTGGAGCTTAATGTGTAAACATCACCTTTTTGCATCTTGCTTCTTATTTTTGACCTCATAAAGTAGTACACATATTAGCAGAGGGTTGAAAAACCAGCCTACAAAAATTTTAAGTTATGTTTAGCTGCTTTTAAGTTTTGCTGCTATAGAAAACTCTACATTTGACTTTAAAATGCCCTGATTGCTCTTTCTCACTGGACTAACCAAAATACATCCTGACATACTACAATGGCATGGACATTTCTGAGAATAATTAGGTGTTCGTTGTGGATCTATTCTGCAAACCCTTCTCTGTGTGGATAATCTTAACCAGTATAAAATGCTTCACTTTCATTAGTGGGATTGGATTCTGGCATGAGGAATGATGCTGAACTCTAAAGTGAGAGGGTGGGGAAATTATGCTGTGTTTTTTATACTATTTGTCAATACTCTTAAAGTACCTAAAGACTTTAAAAGACCTAAGCTTTTCGTTTTTCTCTGCTGACAAGTGATTTCATTCCTTTGAGTTTGAACTGAATAGCACAGATTTCCTGAGGCAGGGAACCGAACGTATGTGGACAGTGTAATTCAAGTTTTCCTATTATGGTCAAGAAAAGGAGCATATTTTCTTTGCAGGAATAGACTGAGGTATTGACTTCTTAGTTCTTGGGATATGAAAGAAACAAGAATATACTGTGCATCTGTCCAGCTTTCCACACTACAAGTTTTAATGAGAATAGTATTTTTCTTTTCACCATATGGGCAAACCCTGTCTTGTCAATGAAATCTGGATGCAAGGTTCTGTGTAGGGTACAGAATTTCAAGAGTGGGAAGGGGAATCCTTTCTGCCATTGAAAAATCAATAGCCAAGCTGTCAGGCTTTCTCTGCTTGTGTGCATGTGTGTATTTTTCAAAATGTCTTGTGTCTTAAAATATTGGAAGCTTCAGTGTTCAGACCGATTACACAAAATTGCATTTTATTTCAGAAATAGTCTTGATTATCTGGTACTTTGCTATCCTTTCCAATGTGCTTAAGTGTGTAAAAATCAATTATTTTTTAAATAAAAAATAAAGAGTTTTAAGATCTGCAGATAATGCTACACTAAAACTTTATCCACTTAAAACTGACATAAAATCAATTATATTAAAATGCGTGTGTGTGCAAACCTTGGAGTCTTGTTTTTGGAGAAGAGCTGCTTCTACTACTTCAGCCAGAGGAAAATGAGAATGTGCTTAGAGTGGACATGACAGCAGTACTGGTGGAGACTGGAATTTTTTTAAAAGCTACTAAGCCCACATTAAACATGACTTTTTTCTTCTTTCATTTAGAGCTGTCGTCCACTTCCTTTTTAGTTGTCAAGTGTGTATTATTAAGTTACCTAATCAATCACAGGAGTCTGTGTGATGGAAAATATTGCATCATGGGAGCTGTTCAGAAATGGTCACATGGGACCAGTAGAACAGTGTTAAAAATTCAGCCTTAAAATGAAAGCTGTCAGCTTTATATGGTCAAGTCTTCATAATGTTATTAATATGAATGTTCAAAATCTTTTCAACTAAACTTCTCTTCTTCTCTATTACATATTAAAATAAATTTTATAGAAGTAATTTCTTCAGGTAATTGCTGAAGAACCTTCTGGGGGTATGTCTCAGCTTTTAGTTATCAACAATTTTAAGTGTTTAAAAGACTTGTATGTTCATTTTTTACATTAATAATAAACTTAATTGTATTAAATACTTTAAACACACAAGTTTCTGAAACAGTCAATGGAAGGAGGCTCTGATTTTACTACTCAGGCTTTGATTTATAAGTACTCCTTAGTCTAAATAGCAGTACTGCCCACATAATATTTTTTTCCAAGAGAAATTAATAGCATTGCCAAGTCTCTTTCATTTTTTCAAGAGACTAGCTCTTATTTCCATCCAGAAATCTTTTTTCTCTAACTTTTTGGATGTCACCTTTGAAAAAAATGCTTTTTATTTATATCAAGCCATAATCAGTACAGTTGATATACCTTCTTGTTACTTTTGAAATTCCACTTATTGTGAATCCTCAGTGTCAGCAGCTAAGCATTACTGCAAAAAACCCACCAGATTTCCATATAAGATTGATTAAAATATTGAAAGATAGAATTTAATAAACATATGTACTTTTTAATATTCAGATCACATTTTGCATTACTGTGACATGGTCTGCAGATTTGGAGCTGAGTAAGAATAATAATATTTTTATATATGCATACATACATTTCAAATTTATGGTCTGAACTTGAGGACGACTATATAGGAGTCACACATTGTGGAATTTCCCCTTGCAGGAAGATGGAGCCCAATTACACTTTCATTTATTGAAACATTTAGATTTTACTTCTCAAAGGAAAAATTCAGATGCAGTCTCTTTGAAAAATCTCATCAGTAAACTAGCAGGTGCAGCAACAAGCAGCATAAAGAGTTTCAGATGTCTTGAGACCTCGGAGTGCTAGCAGAAATCATGGGGAAATTTGCCACATATCAGAGTTGTAATAAAGACAGTTACTTCTCCTTCATGTTTCCTGTTGGGGTATCTTTTAACAAGGCTCATTTAAGTTCAGATCTTTGCAGGTATAGACTTAATGCCTCCACTCTGAAGGCTCCCTCCATGTTTTGCACCACTGTGTTAATTTTTCTTTCAGAAGGGAGTAAAGTTCCTAGTAATGCTGACAGCATTTACTTCTTTCCAGCATTCAGATCCCATGTATTAGATTGTTCATCTAATAATGCTGAGGTATGAAATGGATTTTTGAGGTGTCATTAGTAATTATATACTTTTTGTTCCACTTGAGCCTGCAAGTGAGATGGTTGAAATGAAATCACTTATTTTCTTATATATTCCTTAATATTTGTTAAGCCATCCTTATGGGAGAGAAGTTCTGTAAAAAGTTCTTATGAAAGGCAGATTTGCTTTGTAAGGAAGTGAAAGACATGTATTAAGTATTAGGTCTTTAATTGGCAGGGAGTGGGAACGTATATCTCGGACATCCTCCTTTATTCACTCCTTACGTAATTCATACTAATCAACAAGCTTAAAACTGTCAGTATGTTAGTTTTGGTAATAGACCTATCAGTATTCCAAATCACTATGTCCTTACTCCCTTCTGTGGGCTGAATGCAAGAGTGACATTGCACCACTTCTGGACTTCACACAAGAACAGTATTTTGGTATTGGGAGACTTCAGTTGAATTTTCAGTCTGTGTTTTCCTATGAAAACAGACTCAAGTTTTTATGTTCTTCTGGATGACTTACAGCGGACATTCCAACACATCTAGATGACTTTTTATTTTTCTTCATATGTAATTTTTTCTCTTTTATATTACCTGAGAAAAGGTAAATTTTTTATGAGCAGGAGTAGTAGTTAATACAGAATGAAGTTGTGGAGGCTAAGACTATGATGAAGTTCAGGTAGAAACTGAATCCTTATAATATGTACCAAAATCTTTAATGTTTTGTTCTGAATGACAGCAAATGGTAGTTGGGGTGTTAAACATTATGTTTCAGGTTTTTAGCTAGTGGGTGTTAGACACAGAGGAAACTTAAATGGTGCAGACTATCCCATGTCTACTTACAGCAGACTTTTTACACCTTCATCTAAATCATCTGTTTTTGGCCAGAGGTACAGGAAGAAAACCAAAGAAGATGGATACTAGACAAAAACCAAGACTAGAATTCTTAACATTGCTAATCCTTGTCAAAGGCTCCTGTCAACTAGTCTTGTTTTAGAATTACAGGTAGAATTAGAATAGACTTCCAATTTTAAAAAGGAATTAATGAAAAAGATCCCAAGAACTGTGATAGTTGGATAGTCCCATTTGAGAATACAGAATACGCACTTCTATGAAAGGATAGAAATGTTGCATTTCAGCTAAATTTAGAAGTCCAGGATTTGTTTTTTCCTTGATGCCAAGGAAAAAGTACTTCTAACTAAATTTAATTACAGCAATTTGGATTGTTGATGAAGATTGTCATTCTTCAGGTCATGGTGTATACTGAATATAATTTTCTGAAGCTAAAAAAAAAAGTATGACGTGTGTACTGAAAATCACTTTCTTTCACCAAAGTAGTTACACTTTATAAGTAACAAATGATTTCTAACATCTGTCTAACATATGTTCACTCTGGCAAAATTATTCCATCAGCAAGGCTAGGAAAGGAGCAAATGAAGAAAAACCTAACAATAAGACAAGAAAACCCATGTGGAAAAAATAATTGCTTCATAAATTGAGAGTTTTTAAGGTCAGATGAACCATCATAATAACATAATCTGACAGACCATAGAATGTTACATAGCAACTCCTGAATCAAATCCACAGCTTCATTTGAAACTACAGATTATCTTCAGAATGGCATCGAGTTTTACTGTGTTTGCTTCCCGTAAGTAAAAATATACTGTGTGACTGCAGACCTTTGTGTAAACAACTGTACTTTACTGTTTACCTTACCATACTTGCCTTCGCTGTGTATTTTTAAATATTGCATTTTTTTCCTAGGGTAGAAGAGCAACCACTGATCAGTCTCTTTACCTTTGAGCTTCGTGTTGGATAAACTGAACAAATAAAGACTTTGAAAATGAATACACTTTTTATGGATGATATTTTAAATTACAATGATATTTCAAAATTTTGTTATAAGACATGTTTCAGAAATCTTAATTATTCTTCTGACTTTTTGCATAATTTTTGCAGTTTTCCAGCATCCTGTTTTAATTACAGTTGCCATAGCTGTACAAAGAATCACTGCAAAGATTTATACATTCTCTGTTTATTAAGGCAAGAGTATGTATATGTGTATGTATATGTATAGGTTTCCAGAGCATATATTTCCTATTAATAGGATATATTAAGGAATAGGTGTATTGTATCACTGCTTTCTGTACTTAACTCTTTCAGATTCTCTTGAACAAACACCCTTTATAGTCTGGTTTTATTATCTGACCCTTGTTTCAAACACACCCTCTAAATTGAACTTTTCATCACTACGTTTGACAGAGTGTACACATGTTACATCTTATGGGAAGGTAATGGAACTCAAATACAATTTACAACTATAGCTGGAATTCCAACTTTAATTTTGTCTGATTGAATCCCAAGCTTCTTAACATGGAATATCTTTCAATCCTATGGATCATCAGCTATTAAACAGAGAAGTAAATAGTTTTTATTTCTACTCCTACCGTAATTGCTTCACGATATCAAAAGATTGGTCCTATAAAAAAGTGTACCTCACTATAAAATCAATATCTAAAATACATATACAATATTATATATATATACACACACAATACATATAACACACCAATACGGACTCAATATATAAAAATACAATATGGTCCAGCAGAACTACTTATTTTCAAGATAGGAATGGCAAGGTGAGCTGGGATGTGAAGATTATGAGTCCTGCTGAATGTAAGTTTTGAAAATTTTAGTTATGCATAATCACTATTTGATTTCATTGTGGGGGGCGTTCCCCCATGAAGAACTGGACTCCATGAGAGTGTGTGGAGCAGGGAATACATGAGCAGCAAATTCTGCAGATGAATGGGCACATTGAGTAGCCTTTGAGAAATAGATTCATGCTGATGCTGAATACAACTTCAGAATTATGAAAGGATTAGATAATCACATACAGATCTGTGTGAACTCAGAGATCACACTCACTTGCAACTACCAGAAATCTTACTTCCTTCTGATAGTGATTATATTTCATAGTGTGACTCTCAATGTTGCTAGAGGGTCATAAATGGTCTTTTTGGGTTTACCTACACATATCTTCTTGTTTTTTTCAGCCTCATATTTTTGAGCATCTTATTCATGTGAAGTCTAAAATCAATCCCAAGAATAAGTTTGAAGATTATTTTCTATTGAAAATCAAGAAATAATAAAATTCACAGACCTAGCTGAGTATTTAAGATCTTTTAATCTGTGCAGAAGTCTTTCCTGGGTTGATACCTGAGTGAACCTTACCAAGGGATAGGGAGCAGAACATCTGTTTCTGTTTGAACTAGCTTTTACTTATGAATCAATAAAGCTTAGTATGACATCCCACTGGGAAGACCATTCTCTACCTTTTCAAAGATGTCAAAGCTGATATTTCTTCAAGGTGAAAGTATCTAGTTATAGAAAGCGTCAGTTGTCCCATTTCTGACTTGGTTGTGAGACTAATTGCACAGTAATGAAGATGTGTGGAAGACAGTGTTTGACAAGTAGATAGCACTATTTTGCAACAAGCATTCCAGCAGGAACATTGATTCTTTGACAGTCTCTGGCATGGTTTTGATCAATGTGGAGCAAATAAATGTGTGGCTGCTGTGATCTGTAGCTCCCTCCCATGAATCACCATGGAGTAGCTGAGAAAACCAACTTCCAGTCCTTGTTTGCTTAATTTGATCTGCTCTGTTATCTCTTTGTTGTTGATTTGTAAAACTCTTGCTTATTGTGGATTTTACTGGATACATTGCCAATGCACAGAGCAGTTTAAGGTCTAACTGCCTTTCATTTACTTGTATCTATCAGAAAGAAATAAATTGAAAGGTAAAATAACTGTGAAAATCCTTTCCTTTAGTAGAAGGTGTCATGCAACTTTTGTAACAGGAATATAGCTTAAATTTCCAGGTCCTCTTGGAATTTTCTTTATACAGGCATTTACTGGATTAAAAATAAAGTCTTTCTATAGTTACTAGTACACTGTCTTGTATAATACAGTGAACTTTCCTTCTTTTTTCTAGATTACAGGACAGGCCCATGCTTCACACAAGTCAACAAACAGATGTGCCAGGGCCAGCTGACTGGGATTGTTTGCACAAAATCCCTCTGTTGTGCCACCATTGGGCGTGCGTGGGGTCACCCCTGTGAGATGTGCCCTGCTCAGCCTCAGCCTTGCCGCCGTGGCTTCATCCCAAATATCCGCACTGGGGCGTGTCAAGGTAAGCCCTCTGATCCAGATCATGCATGACTGTTGTGCTGTGTTGCTGATGCTTATCTTGAAAATCTTGCAGTCCCTTTAAGGCAACATCACTGTTTTCTTGTTTGTGTTCTGTGTCTTACTGTTGAAAAAATTTGAATGTGGTTTGCTACTTCCAGATTTTAACTATTATACGTTATAGAGCAAAATTCAAGTGCTAGAAAATATCACAACATTCAAGGAGATATAAGTACAGAGCACAAAAAGGTGAGAATATGTGTTCAGAAAACAATCAGATACTCCACCAGAGCATCAATCAGGCAACTGACTTATGTTGTTGTAGACTTTAAATAGTACATGCTTAATTCATTTTTCTATTTCTTGACATGGAGTTGTTTTCTTTCTCAAATGGTTTGGAGTTATCATATAAACCTTTTTTTTTTTAATCTCATCATTTAAATAAAGCACATAGTGAGCTGTCTTGATGCTTCATTTGGATTATTTGTACAGGGCTAGAAAAATGCAGGAGTAGGGAAGGACTGAAGTCTTCTCTGCTTAGAGTCATAAAATATTTGAGAAATGGGAAAGCCTTGTTTCTTATCCAGTCTCTCTTTCCATGATATTAAGATGCTGTTCCTCCTTCCAGCAGTTACCACATGTCCTGAAAGAAAGGTATCTGTTCTGCTGCAGCTGCTTTGTTAAATTTAAGAATAAACTGCATGAAGAATGCTGTAACAAAGAATATCAGAACTCCCAAAGGAGAGCGTACTACTTTTCTGTTGCAGAATGGCACACGTGGTCAGTTTGCAGGCTGTGTTGTTTTAGAACCTTCCAAAGAAGCAGCGGAAACCAAGTATGATTTTGACAGTGGCTTGCAGTGGGTGTTGACTAATGAATGTGAAGGCATCCTTTTCCTGAGGCAAGATAGAATGGTACTTAGAAGGGTGCAGACAGCTGGCTAATGGACGTTTTCCCAGGTTTCATTTTTCCACCGGATAATGCTGGGATAGGCAAATTCATCACTATACAGCCATACCAATACCTGAGGGTGTCTGTCTTCCCATGGAAGCATTCTTTTCCCCCACAAATTTTGATGCACAGTATAACATCAGAGGACCCCCTTTTTTAAAGCACACACAAGTCTCATTCTTCCTTCCAAGCTGATTAATTTATATCCCTATTTACAAAATTATGAAAAAGCGTACAATAGCAGGATTTTTTCATGTGTGTGTATGTTAGCTAGAATATGTGTTAGCAGAGAAAGTATCTGACACTATCTCCCATAAGATGTTGATGGACAGGACGGATGAGCAGATGGGGAGGTGGATGGAAAACTGACTGAATGTTGGTTAATGCTGCTTTTCCCTGCACTATATCATCGTTCAGTAGTTTAAAATCGCACAAATCTAACAGAGTTAGTTGTTTGGCTGGATTCCTACTTCGGATGTCCTCCATAGGAGTTTTTGTTAAGAGTCCTCTATGCACTTGAGTTAAAAGAATGACAGAAAAGCAAGATGTTTTAAGATTTTTAATTCTTAGTAATTAAAATTTGATGAAACATGTCTTTGGACTTTTCCACCAGTTTTCATTTAACACATTGGTATGGCTGACCTGCAACTTTGAGCTGTTAGCTCAAATTCAATTCTGAGGGAATCCTCATGGCATTATCTTAGCAAAGGCATCTATTTTATTTAAAATACTTTTAAGCAACAATAAATCCCTTCATTTTTCTCCACTTTAAATATTTGCTTTCCTGTTTTTCTGTGCTTATATTGCTTAAAGTATCTAAATTATACTAAGGAAAATATTTGATACCACTTTTCCTTATATGTAAGAGTTAGGCCTCTGTCTGCACATAACAGCTTATGTTTTAGTGTTCATCTTGAGATGATTAGTATGTTTTAGACATTCTTTTCATAACAATGTCGTAAGCAGAAACAATATACAGAAGGGATACATGTTACAGTCTCCAAGTCAAACTCCATTGTATGACTTGGTCAGATATAATGAATCCTTGAAACTTCCCTGCCGAACAGATCCTGGAATAGCTTCTGAGGCTTCGTTTAAGTTATGTGAGAGATCAGTGGTGCTCTTAAGCACCCATCCCCAAAATACTTTTGTTTTCTTTTTCTGAGAGTATGTATTGTGTGGCAAATATTTTTTAAGTTATGTAGTTAACAGCATTGCTAAAGTCCACAGGGATTTTCCATAGAAACAATGTGGTGGTCTACTTTGTGCAATAGATAAACAAAGTTTAAAGTTTAAGTTTAAACAGCCATAATTTTGGCTATGTTTTTGACATGTAGTCACTATATAGGAAGCTCTGATTGTATTTATGTCAGCTGGGCTTAGCGTGTGATGTTACAAGATGATGGTATGGCACAAATGAAAAAAGGTTGACTATTCTGTGAAGAGAGACAGAATTCCTTTGTTTCACAAAACCATTGTCTTGACTTCAGTAATATAGACAGTCCCTTTTAAGATCTGAGCAAATCATAGCAATCAATAAAATTTTGTCATATATCAGTTAGACCAGATTCACTCAGCCCATAGTTTAAATGTTTGGAATTTTTGAAGTGAATGTTTACATGAGTAGAGAGTCCAGTTTGGAAACTGGTATGAACAAGTCAAAATCAGTAAAACTTGCAGGCCTTACTATTGGAAAATAGGTCCTAATTTAAATATCTGTTATGTGTTAGATGTCAGACAGTGACAAGATTTAACTACTGAGTGACTACTGAAGTTGCTCCTACTCTTCACAGGATTTGCATGATGCAGTCTTAAATGGGTCTTTAGCACCTTTTCAGGATTAATTATGCTTTCTGAGCAATATGTTTGTATAGAATATTGTAATACTATTGGTATTTCATTATCATCATGAACAGCTTTAAAAAGATTAAGGAAGCAAACTCAATCAAAATTTAGATTGTGCAGTTGTGTTTCAGGTTTTTTCCCCTAACAGTTTCTATCCAGTCATTGCTTAGAGACGAATTGTAGCTGATCAGTCATTCTTCATCCCAAGAATTCAAGCAGGAGGAACTTAAACGTTCCACTTAAGTGTACTTTATTGCCATTGCTACATGGATTTAGGAGTATCAACTTCTGTTTTCTTCACTGAACAGGCACTGCATAGCAATGCATTATTTGGATTAGCTTTTCAATTTTAGAAAGATTAACATCCATTTGTCTTTTTTAAAAGAATTGAAAGAAATTAATGGAATCAATAGATTTTAAAATTTTGGTCACTCTAAGGCTCCAGTGATACTTTTTCTGTTTCTGGAAAGTATTCATTGCCTGCTGCTGCTCCTGCTGCCATTAATTTACTGTTCCTTGATATCTTCGACTTATAAAACTGTGTCAGATACACAGTGATCTGACAGTGTAATATACAGTGATTTTGACAGTGATCTGCTGACACTGTAAATCTAATTTAAATAAGCATTAATAAGTGACATAGGGCACAGGCATTCTGTGTGTGATAAATGCATTTTGAGGCCCAAGGGTCAAAAGACAAACACCATATGTTTTACTCAGAAGGGGCTGTGTATCTATGAATGATGGAACCGTCTTCTGTCTAGATGCTGTTAAGTCATGTCAAGATTCACAGAATCATAGAATAGTTAAGGTTGGAAGGAATCTCTGGAGATCATCTAGTTCCAGCCTCCATTCCTTAAAATACTTCAGAGATGAAATGTTTGCTTTCTAAGTAAACAAGTAGCACCAAGCGTTAGTTATTTAGAAGAAAAAATGTAGGAAGTTTATGCCTTTGGTGAAGGCCTTAATTCATTTACAATCTAACTGTTGCATTTGGCCATGATAGTGTGCTAAGTCAGCACAGATTCAGGAACTAAGTGCAAACTTCAGCAAATGTACTTAAACCCAAATCCGGTGATTAAACAAAAATTGCAAAAAAACCTTGCCTTCTTTCTTGACTGTAGGAGATTATACTTGCTTAAATGAAAGAGTGGGTGAATGGACAGGGCATATATCATAAGTTTTATCTATAGCACAAACACCAGAAGGAATAAAAACTGAAGAAGGACTATAATCCACAAACTAAGGTGAAATTTCAGTGCCTTGTAAGGGCTTTTAGATAATGAACATCCTCCTGAAAAAGAGTACCGTACTCTAGCCAGATGTCAACTGAGAGCATCATACAGTATAAGCAAATGAGGGTGAGGAACAAAAAAACCCCAACTCAATTTGAACTGGATGTAGCACTTTATAAAATACAGCAGGAAGTTACTGAAAGCAACTTATGTACCTTATGCCAAGTAATCATTTGGTTTTTTGTCTTTGTAGATGTTGATGAATGCCAGGCTATCCCTGGAGTCTGCCAAGGAGGAAACTGCATTAATTCAGTAGGTTCGTATGAGTGCAAGTGTCCTGTTGGTCACAAACAGAACGAGGCAACTCAAAAATGTGATGGTAAGTGATGTTGTAAGGGAACATACCTAAGAAGTGGTCTTGTAAAAATTAGAGCACTTTAGTAATGAACATTACTTAATAGTTGAATAGTTGTAGTTGTTTGATTTGGGCAGACATAACATCATTGAGCTGTACTTTTTGTTTTTTCTTCACAGGGAGGGAGGGAGGGAGGGAGGGAGGAGTCACCAATCCTGGCTCTTGCGTTGGTGATGGCATTTCCAGAATCCTGGGGGTTCTGCCCGGACTTTGTGGGGAAACATTTTTATAGATAAGTTTTCCCCACCCTGGTGATAAAACTAGTCCATTTTTCTAGACATTCCTGGAGATGTCTCAAGTAGACCCCACATACCAGGCATCCCTTCTTGGTGTAGCCTTTGATTTTTACCCACAGGCTCTCAACCTGCTTATGGCTTTTTCTCAGAGGCAGCTCTTCACTGTCTATCCATTCCTATAATTTGTTCTAATCTATCCATTGTTACTTACCAAGAAGTGCACTTGAGTTTTTGATTCTCTTTTCCATGGTGTATTTATTATTAGTCCATGAGGCTTGGAACAGCAGGAGTTGGATAAAAGCGCTTTTGCCCAAACTGGTTGAACTGGAAGTCCCTGCCCCCTCAAAAAATACATTTTAATACAATATCTCATCAAAGCAGACAGCCTCTGGATATCTGTTATGATGGACATTAGGAGTTCAATAAATGAAGTTACTGTTCTGATGATGTCCCTAGCAGTGCTCATGGTTTTTTTGCTGTTAACCCTAGATGTGAAGGAGCTCCTCTCAGGCAAGGATGCAGTTAAAATACGTTAAATAGATGTTCTCGTAGAGATCCAAAAAATGCAGGTCATTTTGTAAATGTTGTTTTTTGGACTGGCATGTGCTCTCCACCTTTGATGCCAAAAGGAGAACTTACACATTGATATGTTTCCTTTCTTCTGAAAACAGTAGTTAAAAGTTAATTCTTTGCATTCTACTTCCTTAACCTATATAAAGCTCTGCTTTAATTTTTAAAATGCTATTCAGCATTTCTCCCTGATAGTAACCACAAAAAAAAGTGAATGTATTTTTAAGACAGATTTGCTTATAAATCTGTGATGCTTGTGGGACTACGCGTAGTAGAAGTGAAACATTACCTACAGTCTGAAATATTTGTTATTATTTATTTCATGGTTCAGTAATCAGAGGGTTTTAATTTCCTGTTTTGTTGGCAGCCTACTGCACAACAGGTCATAACGCTCTGGCTCTGTTTCTTCTAAGCCCCTACCACTTCTATATGTGACAGAAATTAGTCCCTGGTCACAGCTTCCCCATTAGCTTCCCTAGTCAGATCACTCCACATGGGGAATTATGCAAATGCAACTTGCCCTACCTAGTTTGTACCAAATTTTCTGGGTAAAAAAGACATCATGAAACTGTTGCTTGTCCATTTCCCCATGCTTCACAGCCAGATGGTAATGCCAAAATTACACAAGGGTAATGCCATTATCCAACAATGGAGCAGAGAGTGAAAGCCAAGCCATAGTTTTATTCATGCTTGTTTGTTTGTTTTTTTAATTAGGTATTCATAATCTCTCAGTGTTAAATTTATAGGATATAACTATAGCCAGGCCTTCAAACAATTCCACTTTTAGTGGGACTGGCCATTTGAGTGAAGTTATATAATTTACATAATACATATATGGACAGGCAGGATGTTAAGAATTGGCATCCAAGGAGTTAGAACCTGTGTACAGAGAATTTATTTAATAGAAACTGCATTCTTTTTACGAAGTTTTTTATTTAAAACATTGTGTAGAAATGATGTGGTATGAAGTATTCTGCTCACTCCTTTCCCTTTTTATGTATGGAAAATGAGGTCAAATGTTACTTACTGGCTACAAAGGACAAAATCCAAGTTGGAGTCAGTAACTAGTTAAGGCTCCAGTGTTCAGAGGCAAAGGCTGAAATCCTTCACTAACTATTCAGACCTTCTTTATTATCAATCAATCAATCAATGGCCAGTCTTCGTGAACAAAGAACCGGGGAAGGTCTTTACACCTTCCAGCCTGTGCATTGGATTTTTTAGGTGAGACACAGTGTGCGCGGAACTGAGCCCACCCTTTAATCCTGAGGTTCATCTGCCGGGGCCAAGCGAGCTTGGACGGTGGCAGCGAGGTCCTCAGGACGTAGATGGATTGCCTTACAGGGCTAACGAGCTCCATCTTCCCGGGGAGTGGCCCTGACCGGGAATTGAACTTGGGCCTCGGCAGAGACGGCACTGCGTCCTTAACCACTAGACCACCAGGGGCTCCCTTCTTTATTATAACAGCAGTTCTCTTACTTAAGAGTGAGAGATTTGAGATGCTCTGCCCTAAAGCATCTAGATATATTTTGTGGGTTAGAGTTTTTTCTTCTGTTGTTCCTCCTGGAAAAAAAAAAAATTAGCTATTGTTAGAATAAGTAGGAATGTTCATGTTGTTCTTTTGGTACTATAATGGATTTTCTTAGAGCTATGCTAAGCAATAAACATTGCTTTGCTGGAATATTTTCTTGCTTTATATTCCTATGTTTCTTTTTTTTCTTTTTTCCAAAGCACATGGGCACAGCTTGCATGTGTAACTCTGTGTGTCTGCCCTCGTATGTAGAGATGTAAATGGATAACTTAGGCCATTTGGGAAAATATGAACTTTAAAATTAATCCAATTCTAGGCTCTACATTAGTAAGAAGCCTTATTATAAATTAGGAAGGAGCCACATTATAAATTTATCCCAATTTATAGTCTTTCCACTATAGTGGAAAGTCTATAAATTAGTCAGAGTGGCTCCTTCCACTACTGGGAAAGTCATGAGAGAATTCAAGGCTCATGAGCTCTAATGGGCACAGGGTTGAAAAACTTTGGAAAAGACCCTTACAGAAATTGTACTAAATCCAGTGCACTAGTGGGATGTTTTAACTAAACAAAAGAAAACCCCAAACCCTTCATTTTTTTTAGCCTAAAAGTTTTGATCTACAATTTATTGAGGTTTCATTGTCTTTTTAGGAACAAAATTCTTTTCATTTTTAGAATGTTACTGTCTTCCAGAGCTAATGGAACTTATGTCTTGTTGTTCAGAGATGGACTGTACAAACTGCTTTACAAAAGAGGTGGAATACTACTTACCTTATTTCAGGGATCTAGTAGATGTGCTCTACTTACTGTTCTCAAATAGAAAATACATCATACACATTGAATAAGTGTAGTTAGGTATGACCCCATCTACCGTTAAAATTTTAAAGAATTCTAGGAGATAAGATGCCCTGAAGCTTTTTCTGAGAAGATATTTTGCTATACTCTTGGCATCAAGGGGTTAGGACTACATGATACAGACTAAGTCCCTTTTTTGGTTTTTTGTTTGGTTTGGTTTGGTTTGTTTTTAGATGGGGCACGAAAAGAATTTTTTTAAAATAAATAGTTCTATTTCCAAGTTTTTTCTAATTTTCCTGCTTTGGTGTATCATTTCATTAGGTTGTGTGCTATTCAGATTTGATGCTACCAGGTATTACTATAGACTAAAACTATTCTTAAGGAACCCTTTTGCAGAACTCAGCAGGGAGCCCTGTTTCTGGTACTTTTAAATCAGTTATTTATAAAATCCTGCTTACCATAGCAGGAATTCAGAATCATGAGTATCCAGGCTGGGTTTTTTTGGCAGAAACTCACCTTAATACATTTGCAGAGTTTATATCATACATTTAAATTGGTTCTCATGCTGAGGTGGGCTTTCTCATCCTGTATGCAGCATTGGAACTGTAGCTCTTCATGCCACCAGTCTTCTTTGCCCTTAAGACAGCACCTCCTCTTTCTTATCTTTGGAGCATTTTCCCTGAGACCATTAATTTATGTATTTTGGAGGAGGAAAGGCAGGAAATTGAATAACTTTTTCAATCAACCATCCTAAAAATAGCCCTTCCAGAGGTAAAGTCTCAGAATTTCCAGTCAGAGGTAACAGAGATATTTTGAAATAATTATAAGGACCAGGGAGGGCAGACAGAGATTTGGCTCAAAAACTAGTGAAACAAAAATCTAATTACTTGGCACTGCTCCAGTAAGTAAAATATTTTTCTTCCACAAAGGTTCTTCACGTTAATTGGTAAAAAAAGCGGTTTTATTGTCCGCATGCAGAAGACCATGGAGTCTTCATTCCACTCTAGTCACTGCCCAGATTTCAGGAAGGTACTTGTTCCCTTCCCAGCATCCTGTCATTCTTGGACAAGAGCCCTAGACAGTGTTAAACTCCTGTGAATGTAGCCAATTGAGAAGGATGATCTACATCCACAGGTTTGCAGAGGTGGTTAACTACTTCCTTCCTATGTCTTTCACTTGCCAGCTACAAACTCCACCTTGTCATTTCCGCAACGGCTTTTTACTGTTTAAACGCTAGTTTGGAATTTTGGTTTCCCTTGGTAGAAGGTCAGGTGCTGTGTTCTTGTAATTAAAATTACTGCCTGTAATTTTACCTGTGCCAAACAGAGTGAAAATGAAGATCAAGCTTTCAGTTTTCAAGGGCCTAGTGGTTTTTTTGTAGTAAGATTTTTATAGGTTAATTTTTTTTTCCTTTCTTATGTGTAGTAGCTGCTGTTTTATGTACGTCAGAAGAAAAAAAGAATAAAATGCTATGAAACCCACAATATTTGAGACCCAGTGTCTAAAAGAGTGACTGAAGGAAAACCACATTTTTTGGAAAGGCTAAATTCCTGGCATAGGGGTTCTTAAATTTAAGAATCTTAAATTTAACTAACTCATATAGCACTGGTGACTGTTGAATTGCTGGCAACAGTTTTGTGCCCTCCCTGTTGTGTGTGCAGATTTTGCATCACCAGACATGCTGGTAAATTGTGACCATTACACTGGTTATACCTTGATCAAAGTTTGGGCACCTCTGACGTTTAGAATTAGTCTTGGGATTTATTTTTGGAACCACTACAGCAGTGATGAGAAGGAGTAGTGTAGTTTTTTCTCGAGACTGAAGATATGCTTCAGGGGATAGTAAGCTCAGGGAAACTTTCTTGATGCACAACTTTCACTTGCTCTGATTCTGCCCCATAATGTAAAATAAAGGATGTTCATAGGTATGGACCAGTTAGAAAGTTCAAAGATTTGAATTTATCTTACCCATAAGATAAATTGTCTTTTTTTACAGTGACACTCCAAATGATATGACAGTGGGAGAGGGAGTGTTTTATTCATATCTTCACTTTTTAAAAGACCAGTTTTCATGTTCTTAGGGGTCTTATGGCAAAACTAATCTTCCTTTCAGTATTTGAATGTCCTCTGTAGATTCCTGTCTAAAGGGAGTTCTCACAGTGGGGAGTTACCTCATTAATACCCTGTCCGTGACAGATCATTTTGTCACTCCTTCTTTCCTTTGAGTTTTCAATGTGGAGAATGTAGTGATCTTACCCTAAAAATAACACCTGTTAAAGTGTATTTCTAAAGAAATACATCTCAAAATTTCATCTCAAGAGAATTTCTAGAGTGACAGGCCCAAGGAAATGAAGGATTAATAAGACCCATGGGTTCCCAAGGCTTTCTCACAAGGAAGGCGACTACCTTCAGTGTCATCATGAAATAATTTCTGTCATATGCTCTTTCTGATGCTTCTCCTGCATTATTTGACATGAGACAGTCTGAATTCAACATCTAACTCTTCTGTTTTGAGGTTTGTTTCACAGTGTGAAAGCTAATTCTAGTTAATACTGCATCCAGATTTTAACAAACAAGTTAAGCCAAAGTCTTGTACCTGTGACTAGCTTTGGTATCAAATCGTGCAAACCCTGTGGTATCATCTCACTCCAAAAAGAAAACATAACTCAGCTCTAGTTAGAAAGTTGGCACCAGTGTTTGCGTGTTTTCTCAAATACCTCTTGGGCCACAGTTCACATTCACAGCTACTAAAATACAGCGATTGCTGAAAGCTAAATTAGGTCACTAAGATGACCCTAAAAATACTCATGTGTCTAGAGATTGTCCCAGTTGTAGAATTAAGTGGTTACTTAGCTTCTTTGTATAAATGGTCACAATGCAGTCTTTACTCTCATGCTTTACTTCCCTTCCGGTTTGCTCTGGTGTGCTTCACATCCCTAACAATAAAATTATAGTCATTCTCATTGCCTCTGCTCTTCCTTTTGCTTTCAATTTGCCCTGGGAGAGCAAACAGTGCTCTCAGACCTAATGTCAAGTGCCTTAGCAGCTCCTTGTTACATACAGCATCTCATTTATCAGCTTGATGACATCTCACTTTGTATGTATTTACATTCAAAATTTAGTGTTCAGATGAGACCACTGCTTAGTTAACAGAAATATTTGAATGGATCAATATTTGTTTGCATCTGAAGGGCTTGGCCAAAATTATTACTTACAGTTGGAGCAATAGAAGACCAGGAAACAGTCAAATGTAATCAGCAGTATTTCTGTGATTGTGGAAGCCCAGGGCTGTTATGTTATACCATACTTCTTCCTTCAGTTCCAAAGCATGGTATGTGTTTTGGTATTGCACTGTAGCTATTCTGTGCTCCCTAAAGGTGGCATTCAGTATGTGTCATTTAGAGGAAATCTCAGCCTGCTCTCATGTATTTGTGACCTGAAGTGGTGCACCCTGTGTGTGTGTAAGGAAAATCTTCCTTAGATGGCAAACAAAGCTGTTTGCAACATGCAAGCACTAGGAATAACAACTTCAGTTCAGAAAAGCTCTCTTTCCCTTTTTTTAAAGCAATATGTACAAATGCTCTGCTAATTATCCCATGTCCTTTCCTTTTTGGGTAGATATTGACGAATGCAGCATCACCCCAGGGATTTGTGAGGACGGTGTGTGCTCTAACACTGTGGGAAGTTACTTCTGCATCTGCCCTAGGGGTTATGTCATATCCATGGATGGATCGTGCACTCTTGGTAGGTACTCCAACTCACCGGCACTTCCCTCCCACCCTTATTCAGTGCTAACTTACTTGTATCTCTGATCTAGCTGCTTAAATTTCATAGCATCCTCCTCTGATGGTGATTTCCACTACAACCACCTTCACTTCAACAGCAGATCCCTTTGTGTTGGTTTATTGTTGCCTGAGATCTGGGGAAAAAAAAGCAATTGATGTCTCTTTGCTATGTAGGCAAACATAGAAAATGTTAATTATATTTGTTTCTCAAACCTGCATCTGATTAAACCAAAAGTTATGCTCACTTAGGTTTTAAAGGAGCAAACTTTTATCCTTGGTACTTCAAGTCCAATCTCACTTAAACTTTCTATTTGAACCTTTAGAGATCAATATAAGGCACATATATAACCTCAAAAGGCTTTAAGTAGCATATGCTGATGTGCCACTAAGTTTGCGGAAACTAAATCAAGTGTTGAACTTCAGTAGATTGCAGCTTTTACAAGACAATTTATATAAAAGCTATCCCTATATTATTAAAAATACAATGTATATTTCCACATGTAGCAATTTCTTTTATAGAGCTGCATGTGTCAAGTATGTGATATAAAACCTTATGGTGAATTAACTAAAAAATACTGCATATCATGTAAAAAATTAGCAATTGCTAATAATAGTGTCTTTTCTAGATCTCATGTGATTCCTCTTATTTCAGATGTTCTCATGTTGGGGAAGGGAAGGGAATTCTGAAGCTATTTTTAAATTGCAGATAAAGGATGTAAGCCAGTAGCAGAACAACACCAAGAAGTGTTTTCAAATTAATAAATTTTTAAACAATGTAGCCAGCTTCTGTTGTCCATAATACGGTTTATATATATATCTATGTAGTTTTTATTTCTTTGTATCTTTCATATAATCCATATTTCCTGTTAGGCTGAGCAGACTTCAAAATTGCTTGCTGGATTAATGCAAGACTGGTGTCACTGCAACTGTGTGATCCTGCAATAAATCCAGTGTGGAATGTGTGGGTGCTGATCACCTCAGACAATTATTGAGTGTCTTTTGGGTGCTTTTTCGTTTTGCTTTGGGTTTTTTTCAATACAACTCTCAAAAAAATGTAGTCCTCACATCCAGTGAACAAGGGAAAGTAATTTCAACAATTCCATGTTACTATTTTTAGTTTTCTTTTAAATTAACTACCAGATGAGAGGACAAGTACATGTTTCTCCAGCATTGTGAGTGGCCGCTGTGCACAGGAGCTGCCTGGAAGGTTCACCAGAAGGCAGTGCTGCTGTCAGTCTGGGAGGTGTTGGGCCACTGGATCTGCTCCAGAGATGTGTCCTGTCAGAGGATCTGGTGAGTGGCTTTTTTGGTTGGTTTATTTTGGTTGGTTTATTTTCTCCTTCTTGCTGTCCATTCTAGTTTAGATGAAGGTCACAGGAATATTGTAAAATGGAAAAAGAAAGGCAGGAATTACATTATTATTCATTGTCTTGGTTTTAATACCAATATTACCATCTGTGAACCATTTTTTTCAGGTCCATGATTGTTTGGCACTTTTTTTTTTTTTTTGACCTTCTTTTGTGGACTTTGGAAATAATTAATGGGAAATGGGAAAGATTTTGTGGTCAAGCTCAAAGATGAAACAATTATGAGGGTTCATATTTAATTTAGATTTAAAGGAACAGTTACTCTCTTGCTCCATTACAATTTGGGTTACTTCAAATTAGAAATGTATCAGTATTTCAGTTATTCTTTCAGCTCTGCTCAGAGAGCAATAGTCCTAGTCCTTGGTGAAAAGTATTTTCTGTGTCAATGTCTCTGAGTGGCAAAGGAGTTACAGTGTTGTTGGCAATGTATCATCTAAAAGTTTTCAAAAAATAGTTTTTATTATTTTTAGTGTCCTTCCTTAAGCAACATCTGTCACAATATCATGGGATCTGCCTGAGATTAAGAGTAGGAAAGGAAACACATAACTTCAGGGAAACAAGGAGTTGGTGTTCTGGTTTTTATGGGAGACAAAAAACATCCTTCTTCCTCGTGAGCTGACTTCTGAAGGCTTAACTCACTTTATGCTTCCCTGTGCATTCCTGTTTAACAGATGAACACCGCAGACTTTGTGTGGATGGTTCTCCTTCCAGAGGTGGTTCCAGACGTGCTGGATCAGGAGGAAATGGGTTCCTTCTTGGTGGCAACAGCAATGGCTATGGCCCAAGAGGAGCAGGATTCATTCCCATCCCTGGAAGCAATGGTTTTTCCCCACGTGGAGGTGGGACAGGGGGTCAGAGTCCCACTGGAAGTGACACAATAATTACAGGGCTGAGTAAGTGCTTGCATTGTTACTTGTTCGTCTCTTTTTTTACTTCCTTCTATTTTTCCTTTTTCTTTTTTTCTGCTTAGTTTTTAGTCTGGATATGATACAGTGTTCTTAACACTTAAAAATGACTTTGTCATTTAAAAATATTTAAGACACCTGAACAGATGCATTGGGCAGGAGCCCCCTTTTTGACAAAAATACAGGTGTTGAGATTTTTTTCTTGACTTCAGTTACAGAATCCTTTTGCCTGTGCTGTCCCTGGTGATGTATACTTGTCAGCACTAATAAAACTCCAAATTTCCAAGTGTTTTCAAAAAAACACTAGGGTTTAAAATAAACTATTCTCTGTCTTTTCCAAATGTAAAACCTATTTATTCTGAAGAAATACTGCCTTGTCTGAAAGCCCAAGGTGAATAATATTCAGGCAGAAGTGTAATACGTAGATACCTTGCTTATAATGTGTAAACATATCTCTGGGATCACAGCCACAGAGACAATAAAATGCAAAGAGCATTATTAAGGCAGCAAACATGTATGAAGTGGTTGCTTCAACTTTCACACCAATTATGGTTTATTCATGAGGCCACTGACAGGCTCATCAGGCTACCCACAGAAATGGTAAATCATATTTAAGAATGTTTGTCTAATGTGTTTTTTATTTCAAAGAGCTGTTTGTTGTTGTTTGTTTCCAGTCAACAGATAGTGCTTGGAAAAAACATTTTTGGGATATATTTATGCACCTGGTAACATACTTTCTGAAGCCAAGCATAATATTCATACTTCCATTGGAAAGTATAAATATTTGTCTCATGCTCTGTTTTTTTATATTAGCAATACTCAATCAGACAGTAGACAACTGTAAGCACCATCCCAACCTTTGTTTAAATGGACGTTGTATACCAACCCTTTCTAGTTACCGCTGTGAATGCAACATGGGATATAAGCAGGATACAAATGGGGATTGTATTGGTAAGTGCACATTTCTAAACTCCACTATTCACATTTAAAATGCTAATATTTTTCTGCTTTAAGTCTGGTGTGATTTTTTTATAAAAAAAGTATATTAATTTTAATGATACTGCTCTTTTGAAAGAGAGTGCAAAGACTATGGTATTAGTTACACTATGATCATTTCAGTTCTATATGAGAGTTATGTGTTTTCTTACAAAAAAAAAAATCTTTAATTGAGAATATTGGTATTGAGTATTCCTATTCCTGTACTTGATGATTTGTCACATTCAGTTAAGTGAATTCTATTTCATGTTGTCTTTTGTTACGCTCTCAGAGCTCCATTTTTGCTATGGAATTTGGTGTTGAGATGTGATCAAGGTAGAATTTATGCTTTTACCTCTTTGTAAGGATAATCAACAGTTTGAAAGATATCAAATAATTTAAAAGTTGGCATCAATTAACTTCTGGTTATGTTTGTGTTTCATATGAAAATACAGGATGCTAACTTTATGTAAAAAGAGCTGAATTTAGGATTCTGCACTTCTATTCAGTTACTGTGGACTTTACTCTTGCAGTGACAGAAGTTCACCAAGTATTTCAGGGAAAATACAAGATTTGGGAGTTCTTAAGGGGTAGTTGTGTTGAGAGAAGTCCTCTGTACCGGATATAGCTTAATAGTTTTATAGGATCCTAAATAGAAAGTTCTGATTATGTTTTTGATTAAATATTTTCTTACTGAGTCTTTATTAAGAGGTTTGAGATCTGTGAACAAAAAATATTCCACAAGAGCTAGCTAGCCTGTTAGTCTTTTCTCACTGAAATTGTGACTTTAGAATCAATTTCTAAATGTGTCCGTGGACTGGGGGAAAATATAGAAACAAAGAAACACAGAAAATTGCAGATATATGAATCCTTGAAAAAATCTTCTAATGCAAGAAGATTATACTTAGTGGAATTCAAGTGGGGATATTATGGGCAGATTTTGCCATGGGTGCAGCAGAGAGTGTGTCAGCCAGATGCTGGGCAGGGAGCTTATTATATTATAATTAACTTTTCTGTTTTCCTTTCTCAAATTGAATTAATAATCTGCACCTGAAACTTGCACCAGAGAGGTTATTTATAGCTCTGTAGTTATATATATATATATATATGTATGTATGTATGTATGTATGTATGTATACACATCATTCCTGACCACTGTACCCCCTCCTGTTAAGAAAACTCAGTTGACAGGGATTACACCCTTTCCCAAGCAGTTGCATTGCTCCAATAGTCAAACATCCAAAAAGTTTTCAGAACATCTAATCTAATTTAAACAATATTCTGGAAAAAAAAAAATCAGTTCATTATTTCTTGTACTATACACACTATATAAGGAAAGAAGTTCAGTACCTTTCTTATAGCACTTTTTTATGGGAGACAAAAAACATCTTTCTTCCTCATGAGCTGACTTCTGAAGGCTGTTACAGTTCTTCTTCCAAGTCATCCTCTATGATATAGCAAGCCCAACTCTTTCAGCTTTTTTGTTTGGTTGAGATTTTTCTGTACTTCTGATCTCTGGGAAATTCAAGAGGCTTAATCTCTTGCTACATCCTTGGGCCTCAGGAGCTATAAGTATGGCATTAAGAGTTTTATAAATCTGTCTTGCATGGCTATTCTTTTATAGTGTATAGAGAACTCTGGCACATCTGCTACAGCACTAAATTTTGCATCACTGAAATCAATGTTTTTAACTATGGTGGACCTTGATGCTTGAGGACTGCCTTGAGTTGTGCTGAGCATCTTCTGAAAGCTGGCATGTGGGACAAACTTGTCTTGTTCAAATCTAGTTCACATCTTGTATCCATATTTTTTGTTACTTGGGGGTCAAGTTGAAAATAACATCTGAAGCACACAGATGTTTGCTATCTATTTGATAACATAATATAGTTCTTAAATTTTTATTAATTTTGCTTTCTTCAAAAGAAGAAACAAAGACTAATCATAAAAATCTGAATATATGGTTATTACAAAGCTAGCTAGTGAAAACTACTGAAACCTACTTTGTGCTTCATATCAGCCGATAGTATAGCGATGGTACAATTAATTATCAGTCCAGTGTGACACATAAGTTTTGAATGCAATTAAACTCACCTTTTTTTTTTTTTTTTTTTTAATTTGTAGAGCATGGAAAACAAGTGGCAGTGCTGAGGTAAAAATTAGTACAGTGTGACACTGTACCAAGCATTTGAGTATTAATGAAATGCATATATTGGTATTCTAGCATATGCAGTTAAGAGTCTAGAAAAAAAAGAATTGTGGAAAATAAAATCAGACCCAAAGTAAATCTTGATGCAAGTGGTAAGGTTAACACCTGAATAAGAAATGACCCCAGATGAAATGCTAGGACCTAAAAGTACTAGGACATTATAGGTAGGTAGAGAAATCAAAGCCCTCATCTGTGCTTGGGCAAACTTTTAGACTTTTAGTGACTATCAGTTTCAATAACCAGTGACACAAAAGAAATGGTTCAATGTCTTTGGCTCCTTTTTGACTTCTCAGCCTAAATGATATGGCATTAATATATTAATTTCATCTAAGAGTGACTTTTGGGGTTAATCCAGAACAGAATAAACTCTGTGGTTGAGTCTATTGTGAAATGCTTCTTTTTTTTTTTTTTTTTTTTTTTTTTTTTTTTTTTTTTTTTTTTTTTTTTTTTTTTTTTTTTTTTTTTTTTTTTTTTTTTTTTTTTTTTTTTTTTTTTTTTTTTTTTTTTTTTTTTTTTTTTTTTTTTTTTTTTTTTTTTTTTTTTTTTTTTTTTTTTTTCATTTTTGTGCTGCTTTGTACTTAGGTTGCATCAAGTAGAGGTATATGGACTTAATTTAAACTCTTTTATTTTTCAGTTGTCATTGGAGTAGGACAACCAGCTATGGTTAAAAAAGGCCATTAGATTTATGTGTCTAGGTGCTGAAACTGGCTGACAGAAAAATATAATGTGTTCTTAAGAATTGGCTGGCATTCTGTCTCTTTCTTCTCTGTGGGATCACCCTGTAGGTCACCAGTCTTACTGTTTATCTTCTGTTCCAGGCTTGAGATAGTAGTGAAGTTGTATCTGATTTTTGGTTTGAGGTTGAAGTGCCTGCAAACTGTGAGGCTGGATTGATAAGTGCATAGAAAAAAACCCATTTTTTTTTTACCTGTTTAATTCTCTAACACACAGTTTTGTGCCCAGGATAAAGATGTATTCACTTCGGGAACTTAATCTTGACTTTGCAATGCATACCTGAGCACGGAACAATAGTCTGAAAACTGAGGCAGCTTTGGGTGTGCTGGGGTCAAAACCAAAATTTCAATTGGTTTAACAAAAGCAGAAGATGCTGTCCCACATACGGTGATATCTAAGGTTGAAAGCGGGAGAAAATACCCCAGAGATGGCTTCCAGCAGATTTAAGTGTAATTCTGCCTATTTTTTTCTGCATGAAATAAATCAGTCGTTACTAATTTCAACTCTTGGGTGGTTTGCCTCTTGAGTAGCTGCTTGTATTCAGAAGACTTTTTATAAGAGGTTGCTCTATATGAATTATAAATAAGTCTATGAACTCTATATAAATAATATAGGTTTGTTTAAGTATTATTTTCTATTTGTATTATAAAGAAGTAGCCAGAGTATCTCAATTGATACATCTCATCTCCACTGAATTGTGGATTTGTGAATTGCAATTGCTATAAATCACACAGAAAATTTTCTTGGAAATAGAGGCAGAAACCTAACTGCATGGATATTCTGTGTGTACTGATACATACTAAATTCATTTAAAGGCTTGCTTGAATCTGACTTGGGTACCCCTCTAATTACTGAACAAACAGTCTTGGGGCATTGGGCACAGTTACTTTTCACTCTATGGAGTTAGTTTAATGGCATATAAATGAAAAACACTGTTCCTGTACTTCTCTATCTCTCTGGCTGCCTATTCCCCAAGCAAGAAATTTAGAAGCCATATAGATGTTTTTGTATAGAATTAAAGTCTTGTTTCAAGGGGGCCAAGATGGCAGGCAGGCAGGTGGCCACGTGCTCGGCGTGCTCCTGCAGCTGGGTGGTGGGTGGTGAGGGACCTGCTCCTGCTCCCGCAGCTTGTCCCCACACTGCATGCACAGGAGACACTGCTGTGCCAATCTGTGCAGTCAACCTCGTGGAGAAGCCATCGGGAGCTGTGTTTCAAAGTCGGAGCGGCGGAGCGGTTGGCGAATGGCCAGTGACACTGAATGGTCAGTCTCCTTCCCCAAACCAGTAGATGGCTTTAAATTTATTACTTTCCCTTATTTCATTCTACTTATAAAATCTGTGGATAAAACTGTAGAGATTTTAAAAGTGATGGCAAACCTGTAGCTGTGCTCTGTTGAATTTAGTTGTTTTGTGGATAAAAATGTTTTAACTTTTGTATTGTATCTTCAGACTCATTGTAGTAAGTCTTTTAAGGGGATTTTGGAAGTTCATACTGTGCCTAATAAAGTTCTGATGGTTGCTACAGATTAAAAACTGAAACGTGGAGATAAGTGTGATGCAAGTGCTGAAAGAGAAATATTTGACCTTGAAGAGGGTTATGCTGGGAGATAGAATAAATGGGTTGAATATCTTTGTCTCAGATGTTTCCTGTTTATACTGCTGGAATATGCATGCATGCATTGCAAAGTCAAAGCCAACAACTCCTTTATATTAACATATATTTGCCATTTCCCTCAGTTATCAAGACCTTATAAAAATACGAGCATCTAAAGATGCATATGTTATGTGGAAATCATGTGATGCACATGGCTTTGGAAGGATTTTCTAAGCTTAAATCAACTGTTTCATAGGGAAACTCTGCATTCCTGCTGTGCAATTTATAAACTAATTTATGGGGAAATCCATTTCTAGCATGAGCATATTTGACTTTTTTTTTGTAATCAGATTGAAGCAAGTTGAATCCTGTAATACAGAAAGTCATAAATGTCACTCTGCCATATAAAGATGCAGTTACGAGTTTCTTCATTGTATTTAACACCTCAAATTTTTCTTTTCTTTATTGTGTTTCGTTCTTGTGGTTTTACTGCTGTGATAAACAGCTGCCATGCAAATGTGAGTGAGTAAAATATGTGGGAGAGGAGGCATTTCATTCTTCCATTTGCTTTGCCTTTATTAGTTTAAATATTACACAGACTTTCTACACACTACGAGTGCTGTAGACCAGTTCATTATATCAGAGATCTGGGTAAAAACACAGATCTCTTTGATGTGTGTGTTGATGCTTTTTCTTTCAACTGTGTATGCATTAGCACAGTAAACCCTGTTAAACGTATGATCTTATTTATGATTAGATTTAAACAAAACA
The DNA here is from genome assembly GCF_003031625.1 of Empidonax traillii. Taxonomy (NCBI): domain Eukaryota; kingdom Metazoa; phylum Chordata; class Aves; order Passeriformes; family Tyrannidae; genus Empidonax; species Empidonax traillii. Next base: position 989,201 of record NW_020955690.1, read on the forward strand.
AACCTTCTGACATCTTTGAGACTGAAATAATTCATGGAACATGAATATTTATGAGTATTTGTTATGCATTTTATGTTGTATTTAACATAAATATTCTTATAAGTTTAATTCCTCATTCCGCCCCACTATTTTCAAGTTGTATTGAACTAAGTTTTCCAAGCAGATTTGCCAAAGAGTGAGTGCAAATGATCCTGAAAATTGCCCTGGGCTTTTTGTTTTATTTCTGGAAGCATGCACTGCAAAATGCATAGGAAAATCATCATGATTAAGAACTGATCATCAGTGGCTTTTCTTAGCCAGAACTTCCTATGGCAGCCTACAGCCAGATACTGAAAACCCACTGCAAATCACCACTGACTTTATGTTGTTAAAGCCTGTCTACATGAAGAGAGAAGCAATTCCAGACTGTAAATGAAATGGAGGGCATATGGAGGAAAAAAAGTCAAATAAGCATAAGTGATTGATAAAGAAAGGGGTATTTCATCAAGGCATCTCTTCAGTTTGTAACCTGTAAACTGAGATGTAGCAGAGACTGGCTGCTTAGGTCATTCTTCTAATTGCTGCAGGAGAGACTGAGCCAGACCAGTGGAATGCATTCCCTCTGCTCCCTGTATCTCAGTGGGCAAGGATCCTGGGAGGTTTAGAGGACTGTAATGGGGAGAGAAGTCAATGTTATTTTAGATCTGAGAATAGGTATCTTGAGCCAAAGACATGGCTGACTCATTGGTAACCACTGGGGATCCAATTTGGAAGGGTCCTGGAAAGGAACTTCTAAAGTTTTCAGAGGCCTGTGTAAATAGTAGTTATTTCCTAGCAGTTATGCAACATTTAAGGTGGTTAAAATGTGTTTTTCATGTGTTTTAAATACCAAAAACCTCAGGGAAGGAGAGTAAGGTACACTTCAGAAAAGGGTTAGATTAAGTCTGGCATTACTCAAATGCAAAGACTGGGGTTGAAGATGCAATGGGTCATAAATAATTGAGATGTGGTGCAGACTGTGCTCTCATTAGGAATCCCTCCTGCTGGTGTGTGGCCTGTCCTCACAGTTTTACAACGAACCTGTAACAAAATAGGGTAGTTTCTGCATACCATGGTTTGCTCTCATTTCAAAGTGCCAGTTTTGATTTGTATTGGTTTTATTCCAAAGAAAAATAAATAGTCTTTGAGTTAAGGAAAACTGTGGTTTACTATGTTGTTCACTTTCACCAGGCAACCATCAGATCCCGTGTCTCAAAATCCTCATGCAGACTTTTTCTTTTGCCTCTCAAAGTGCTTATAAATGATGTCATGCCATTTCTCTTTAAAATATCTGCCTAGTTCAACTAAGAACAGCCGCGTGTTTTTAGGAAACTAATGATTTTCCACCATGAACGAGTTTTTGTATTTAACATTTGACTGTTAGTTACCACCTTTTTCACTAAGAAACTTCTAAACTTGGGAAAAAAATAAATGTTGTAGACATTGTGAAGGCTCTAATTCTTCTCTGTGCTGCCAGCAGATGTTGATGAATGCACATCAGACCCCTGCTCCAATGGAGACTGTGTCAACACACCTGGTTCCTATTACTGCAAGTGCCACACAGGTTTCCAGAGAACTCCTACCAAGCAAGCTTGCATTGGTAAGAAAATTGCTTCAGCTCTGCTGGCATTGCAGATCTTCTTACCCTTTTGCTCCACTGGAGCTCCACTACAGTTCAAAAAATATCAAAAACCCACACTAAAATAGTAGTTAAATGCATTGGCTGCCATCCCATTTGCTATGTTGTTGTCTTTTAATATTTAAACATTATTCTGTTATACCCATCACCTGGCCAGAGAATTTCCCAGGCGAGAGTTCTAAAAAAAGAAAAAAAGTGACAGATGCATATTTATGTATGCAGGTGAATCTGTGGGTAGGTTTTTAAAGGTATTCATGAAGTAATTGCTGAGCATCATAAAATGTAGCATTTATTGTACATTTCTTTAAAATAATATTTTTCTCTGATGCAATGAGAATGAATTCTTACCTGAATTTTTTCTTAGTAATGTTTAAGCAACATGGCAGTATTTTTGAAAGCAATAATTATCACTATGTATATTTTTTTCTTACAGTAGTTCTCTAATTGTGTCCGATTTGTTGTTGGTTGTTTTTTTCTCCTCTTAGATATAGATGAGTGCATTCAGAACGGTGTTCTATGTAAGAATGGCAGGTGTGTCAACACTGATGGAAGCTTCCAGTGTATTTGCAATGCTGGGTTTGAACTGACTACAAACAGAAAAAACTGTGTGGGTAAGAACTCTTCTAAGGAGTTGGGGCAGGCATTAGCTTGGTGATTCTATAAATTATACTTCATACTACAGGTCAGGATCATTAAGGATTACTTTTTTTTGTGAAAAGGTACAGCCTGAGCTGAACTTTGAGACCCTTTATTCAAATAATTATTGTACAGTACTGTATGAGTTCAAAGAAAATTTGAGACAATTTTAGTTTTTGAAGCTACATCTCTCCTCAAGAATGCCAGGAATAACATTTTTCCCTAAACCTTCGTAGCAAATGCCCCATATATCAGCACTGCTGAAGAAGTACCTGGTTTTAATTTTGGCTACTCTGTGTAAAAAAAACTTTCTAGGTAATCAACCAGCTCAGTCTCAGGTGATTGAAGCTTTTTATCCTTTCATGTGTGAAAGAAAGACATGCCCTATTCTTTCATACACAGTCTACTGAAATAAGCAACTGCTTACATGAAAAAAAAAATTGCTGCTTTGCCTATGGAGTGGAGACTTTACAGACATTTATCACAGTTCTGGTTAGAAATGAATCTTCAAGTGAAGAAATATGCCACATCAGTCCCAATTGTTTATTTTTACTCGGTTATCTTCTGGAAGGGGAGAAACTATTAGCCGCTTACTCTGCATTATTTTGTAGACCATGATGAGTGTACCACTGCAAACATGTGTTTAAATGGGATGTGCATAAATGAAGATGGGAGTTTTAAGTGCATCTGTAAACCGGGATTTGTTCTGGCTCCAAGTGGACGTTACTGTACTGGTATGTAAAACTTGGGGGGTAATGCATTGAGACAATGTTGACTGTAAATGGCTTTTCCTGTCCATTCATTCATGGAAGAATGGAAATCCGATCACATGGACTCAACGTCGTACTAATACCTTACTGACTCATTATAGTAGATTTCTTAAGCTGCCTGGAATAGAAATAGATCTTTAACTTACAGAAAGAAATAACTATTTAATAGTATTGTGAAAGCTGCAACAAATGATAAATTAGCTTTCAGAAAGCCGTGGAGCAAAATATGCTGGCCATTCATGAAATGGTAAAGTGGGCAACAGAATGAGAAGTTTAAAAGATTTTATACTAGTGAACACACACATGTGCATGTGAGCACGCACAAGCACATTTGCCACATCATTATTCTGGAAATTCAGAGTGCATAAAAGCTGAGACATTGTACTTGCCACACAGCATTAGAAACTTTTTTAAGCAAGGTCGCTAAAATATTAAACATTTTAAGGACAGAGTCTGATTTAGTTCAGTTTAAGCAAACTAATTGAAGATACCTGCTGCCTGTAGAAGTAGGTTTGGGTTTGAGTTGTCTCTAGTAAGTGCAAAATCATTTAAATTGTTAGTTTTCTGATTTGAAGTTGAACCATTTCTGTTAGTTGCCCTTAATTACATGCAGTTGTGCTGTTGACTTTGATGACTACTGAAAAGTTCTTTGAAATTGAAATAAAACATCTTAAGGATATTCTGTGATTATTGCTCCTCAACCACACTTTAAAGCAAAGTTATAGTATCGTGGGATGGACAAAATGGAAAATTTCTCATTAATTTTACTAAATGTAGAAACTAAAGTCCCTGAAATCCTACAGTTTTTCTGTGTGTTTTGGGTTTGGTTTTGTGGGTTTTTTTTTGTTTTGTTGTTATTCCCAGGACAAAACAGGGATATTATGATAATTCATCTGCTATCATAAACTCATTTGATAATGTTCTAGAAATATTAATTATAATCTTGCTTTAAAGCAGTAAATAGATTGCTGAATTGTTTTGTTTCCTCTTAGATGTTGATGAATGCCAGACATCAGGAATTTGCATGAATGGTCACTGCATAAATACTGAAGGATCATTTTGGTGTGATTGTCCACCTGGTTTGGTCGTTGGAGTTGATGGTCGTGTGTGTGGAGGTGAGAAAAGCAAGTGGAATTACCAGGTTAATTAATTACCAAATCAAACACATGAAATTACAGCCTTCTGAATCGTGTTGATATCAAACCATGGAGTATCTGTTCTGGCATAAATCTGACCCAAAAGAATCACTGAGTCCAGCTCCTGGCCCTGCACAGGACACCTCAAAAATCCCACCATGTGCGTGAGAGCATTGTCAAAACACTCCTTGAACTCTGGCAGACTTGGGGCTGTGACCAATTAGGAAGAAATTCTTCCCTGTGAGGGTGATGAGGCCCTGGCACAGGTTGCCCAGAGAAGCTGTGGCTGCCCCATCCCTGGAAGTGTCCAAGGCCAGGTTGGATGAGGCTTGGAGCACCTTGTCTAGTGGAAAGTGTCCCTACCCATGGCAGGGGGTGGAACTACATGCGCTTTGAGGTCTCTTCCAACACAAATCATTCTGTGGTTCTACAATTCTATTCTCCCTGTACCATAAAAAAGAAAAAAACCCAGTTAGATAAATAGTGAAAACTAGATAGATTTCCGTGAATTCAAATATCATTAGTAAGAATTAGTAGGAAATCTTGCAATCCTATAGGGATTATGCAGGAAATTAGTAGGAAATTATGCGATCCCATAAACTTAGTGTTTAAGACAGTTCCAGCATAGCTTGAGGGAGTTCACAGGAGAAAAACTGAAGATTTTCAAGCTGATGAAGAATTAAAAACTGCAGAGGGCAAGACATACTAAATCTCTTGTTTTCTGTTGGTTAGATCAGGTCAGCTGCTTATGTCATGATGTTTCAGAGAATCATGAAGCAGAAAAAGCAGAGAGGAAATCATTGGCTTAGCTCTGCAATAGATATATTTATTAATTAATGCTGTGACTGTTCTTACTCATATATGTATGTGTGCCATATCTGCCTTTGTCTTACCTGCATTCTTCCAGATGAACTAAAAACAGCCTACATCACAGTCTTTGAAGTTTATCTCACACCAAAAGGATGTGACATACTATGTCCTTGTCTTACTATTACCAATTAATTCAAAATAATATTTTAAATTGTGCAAAAGTCAAAATTCTTCAAAATAAAATCTAGGGCAAATGTTTCTACCCAGTGCCAGCACAAGCTAGCCCCTTCTGCTATCACTTCGGTTTAAAAAACACATGGTAAATACTGAGATTGGCTTTAAAAGGATAGGCTCTGAAAAGCTAAAATATATTCTAAGTCTCTTAGTTGAAACACAGATATTTATTGTTTTAAATAAATTAGATATTTTAGTAAGTATAACTATACTAAAGATTGGACCAGCAAAAGGAAGTTGTGTTTCCTCCTATGTAGTAGCCAAGTTGTTTTCTTCTGGCTTATTAAAAGTTAAACTATGAAAAAAGGCTCGGGATACTGTTTTAAATATAGGAATTTCTCTGCTTAGTGTCACACCAACAAAACCAGATTTGAGTACAAGCTGTTCAGAACCTTTTTGTACTCCAAGTTGGCCTCATCTTTGCCCCTGTCAGTGATACAGCTGCAAAGAATCAATGCAGTGCTCAGTTGTCTGTGCTTCATTTACCTAATGCTGCCACAGTTCTAGCAGCTAAAGACTTCACAAGTTGGCCATCAGCTGTGAACACCATTTATTTGAAAATGTTCAACTCCACATGTTACACAGCTTTAAGGTTTACCATATATGCTTACATTTTCAACAGGAAATACCCTTAATAGGACAGAAAACCATAAGGCAGAATCATGTTCTACTTGGAAAATTGATTTTAAAAAGATGAGGTAGTTATTCCAGGTATAAAATAACATAGGAAATTTTGAATATTGCATAACAAAAATATCCTCACACATGACCTTTAGAATGGAATTTCAACCCACTGTTCAGTTTTTATGTGTGTGCACGTATATATATGTATGTTTATATATAATCCACATGCTGCGTTAACCGCAAGAATTCTCTGTCTGGCTATTCTATCCCATATATTGCATGACCTAAATAATACTTCTCAGACATTCTGGCTGCTAGAAGAACTTCTAGTACATCCAGGCATTTCAGGTTTGGCTGTACTTCCAGCTGCAGCTCCATGCTTGGATACCTCAGCTGGCTCTGTGTGTGTATCACCTCAGAACTTGTACTGAGCTGTGGCCATGCCTTCTCTCAAGAGTGGTTTCTTCTCTTCTGAGACACTTTCAATTGTCTCTGCCTGGAGCTGTAGTCATCCAAGAGAAAGTAACTAAGCTTTGTTTTACCCTGGTAGTTTTGGAGAACCATACCTCAAAGTGCCTGCTGTAAGCATGGTATCATTTGACCTTCTAAGGCTCCTGGATGGGTGCAGTGACTTACTCTGAGTATAGGACAGCCACTGGTCTACCCAGCGTTGATCTCAAATGTGGTGATGATAACTTTTGTGGATTTTGGAGTGCTACACCACAAAATTTAAGAGTCTGGGAATGATACACCTCAAAAAACAGTGGAGCATTTCTCGCTGCAGGTACACTGTTACAGCAGCACCAATGCTGTTTTGTTTAGTTCCAGAGCTGTTTTGTTAGACTCAGGCCATAAAATAAGTTCTTAGTGGTCTGAAATCAGTAGCCAGAGGCTGATCACACCAAACATGGGGAGTGTCACAGGTTCATCAGTGAGGGGCACACTCACAGCTGTCTTGGCATGGGGAGCCTTGGTGATGTGACTGCAGCAATTAAGTCATGGACAAAGTGGTACCTGTCCTTCTCATTCCTGCTGTCACTTTGGGTAGCACAGCCCAAGGAGGACATTCTTCCTGTTATATGGCTGCTGTTTTGCTTCTGGGGAAGCCAGCTTGGTTCTTGACCCTCCAAAGGCTTAGTGAATCACTGACTGTGTAGATCAGACTGTTTTTCTGTAACTACTTATTCAATCCTCCTCATCTTCTCTGTGCCTTTTCTATAAAAACGTTAAAGTATGTTCAAAAGCACTTGCTCTCATATGCAGAAAAGTTGCTCTGTACATCTGTGGCTTCCTCCAACTGCTTCCTACACTTCACATCTCTGAAAACCTTCCTACAGTATTTCTTTCACACTTTACAGTCTTTTATCTCCCTGCAGTTTTCCTTGGTGCCATTTCCATCCCTTGATTTACCTCTCCATTCCCTCTCAGAAACGTAACCAGAAGGAAGTCTTCCCTTCTGTGGCAACCCCTTTATCCATGGCAGAGCTTGTCAGAGTGGCATCTGGACTTGTTTGAGGTGGAGGGAAAGGATGTGAAGAAACTGATTATTTTGCAGAGTACATGAACATACATTTCTTGTGCGAAAGTCCTTGACTGTTGTCAGGCATCATAATCTTTTCCTGATGTCAAGTGCAAGCAAATTGTACTGGCTTCACCTAGACTCTTGGCAAGGAGTAAATTCTAAAATCTAGGACATATTTAGCTGTACTCCAGAACTGTTTGTTCCATGGGATACCAAAAGCAAGAGAAAACACTTAATGTGCAGGCAATGCTATTTTATAGGGGCCAGTTCATGATACACAAAGAGCAGACAGAATACATAAGGAATTGCCAGTTCTTATTTGGATTGGCCCTGGACATTGAACATTCACTGTAAATTTTTTTCATGCAGCTTTTCTTTATTGTTTTGGGGTCATAATTTAAGTAGGTAACTGTCTGGATTCCCTAAAACCCTGTTCAATTTCTGAGTCCACTTAGGCTCATGTCCAGGCTGCAGTGCTTGGTAGTTTTACTGGGGGAGATTGACAAGGAGCATGAATTCTATTCTGGTCCATAAAGATAACTGACACAAAGACTATTTCTGCAGCTTCAGCAGTATCTGTAGAATTATAGCAGTCAAAAATAAAGGCTGTTTACTTCATCTGTGCCTTGCATTTCTCAATGGCACATTTAGATGGACTGTCTAATCACACACTTGTTAAAAGATCTCTAATAACATCCTATAAGCAAATGTAAAAAAGGCATTGTAACTTGGAATGACCAAAACCCCAAACCAATACCAATAGCAACAAAAAACACCACCACCAAACTGAAAAAAAAAAAAAAAAAAAAAAAAAAAAAAAAAAAAAAAAAAAAAAAAAAAAAAAAAAAAAAAAAAAAAAAAAAAAAAAAAAAAGCAAAACAAAATGCATAAAAAGCAGTCTCAGGGACATTCTCATAGTTTCCTGGATGAGTATAGCAGATTAGCAGATGACTATACCTGTAGAGGTAGGTCTGGAGGCCTGCCTCTGAAGATGCTTCTTACTACATCTTACTGGTCAAGCCTATCAAATTAATTTATATGACCAAATCAACTGCAAGATTGGCAGTATGCACATGGTAAGTCCTACAGCTGTTATGGCAGGCCTGTTTAATTTTTCTGCTGTCTCTTTTTGTCATCATTTTGGAGGTTAAAGACCATCCACGTATTATGTGTTTTCTTTGTACAGTGAGTGGTTTGTCCTGGCCATTATTTCCAGCCCTCTCCCAGAGATGGCACTGTAACTTCCAGAGTGGATTTTCAATCACAAACCTGAATTTTCTACACTCTAGGCAATAGTACTGCTTTCTACATCACCCATTTGTGTGTAAGAAATGCTAGATTGCTGTTGCTATCTGGGTTTAGGGATCTCTTCGGTGTCCTAATCCAGCACTGCTGCCAGTTTACATATAAAATTAAGATAATCATGTCATCTAAATGCCGGTGTAAACAATCTGCTGAAATTGCATTTCTATTCATAATTTATAAATGTAATAGGAGACTCTGCTCCTTTTTTTGGAAACAGGTGTTCTCCCATGTTACCAGCCCTGGGCTGATGCTGAGTTACCCTACCTGAGAAACCATTTTGGAAGGAAACAAGAGATCTGCATGTCCAATTTATGGAGGCCAGAAATAGAAGCCATTCCGTGTTTGTAGCAAGGCAGTGCAGATGTAGCCAGTCTAACCATTTTGTTGACCCAAAAAAAAAAAAAATTAAGCTTTTGTTGAGATAGTATGCATACATTTCACTCTCAGCCTAAGGAAATAAATTATGTCTTCCTTTATCCCTTTTTAGATACTCATATGCGTAGCACATGTTATGGAGGCATCAGAAAAGGGCTGTGTGTCCGTCCTTTCCCTGGTGCTGTGACAAAGTCTGAATGCTGCTGTGCCAATCCTGACTATGGTTTTGGAGAGCCATGTCATCCATGCCCTTCTAAAAATTCAGGTAAAATTTTGCATTTCTTTGAATAGTGCAGTGAACATATAGACTTGAAAAATACTTTGTTCAGTTTTGAACAGATTGTTCATTTATTTCATACCTTAAAGAAAAATGAATAGGGGACACATGGATGAAGTTCGGTCTCTGAATTAAGTGTTGTCTATAAGTAACAATGCTTGAAAAGGAATAATCAGAGTTCTCCAATGAATCTGTAAATTTCCTGGTCAATCAATCCAATTTAAAAGAGCAGTCCATTATTATTTCTAGAAATCTGTATTTCATTTTAAGAGAATCAGTTCTTCAAGTAAACCTGGGGATTGATTGAAAAAAAATCTCTTGAATACAGGGCTGAGATAATGTATCTTGGACAGAATTTTCATTCACTGTCATTCTCTGAAGCAGCAGAAGGTTGTTATAATGAAACAAGTAAAACTGGCATTGTGGTTGAAAGCAGTAACTTGACAAGACAGTCATGTCAGTACTGTAATGAAATTACCTAGGTGTTTAACTCTTGTCATTTCATCTTGGATTTGTATGGATGTGAAAGTTCAGAATGGAAAGCTACTTGACAGATTTAGCTGTATTATCTGTACATAGTTATTCCATGTGAGCGCTGGTATGTCATTACTTAAGCTGTAGAAAAATTACTTTAAAAAAGTCAGGTGGATTTAGTTTAGGATGAAAGAAGGTGAAACAGTGGAAAAATAACATTTTCTTTTCCCCAACATCTCTGTCTCAATTGAGTAGCTGAGTTCCATGGCCTGTGTAGCAGTGGAATAGGTATTACTGTCGATGGACGAGGTATGTTGCACATTTTCTTTCATATGTATGATTCAAGGTTAAAAAAAATACATACTCAGAATTATATTTTTCTATAACATACTAGAGTGGAGTTTTATGCCTCAAGATGAATGTGTTGATTTTAGTATTTTTATTCTAAAAGTACAATATTTAAATGTTGTCTAAAGAAAAGGCAGGAATTAATTCTCTACAACAGTGGGTTTTGCATAACTCTGATAAGGAAAAAAAGTAAACCATTTAGGCAAAAGAAATCTCTCCCTCATTTGGGGAATGATAGGAGCCACTTGGATTATTTGCAGTTGATTTTCAGTCAGCTAGGACAGTAATAGAGGAGTTTTTCCCTCCAGATCCAGTGCTCACTCATGGACCATTTCCATGGACAGATTGTTTCCCTAGTGAGTTAAGAGTTGGAAGGGAGCTAACTAAAAGAAACAAATCCATATGAAAAGCAGTCCTGAAAGAGACCACTTGCATTTTGTACTGGGAACTGTAAAGCTCCAGCTCCGTTTTTCAAGTACCACAGAGACAGGGATTTTAAAAAACAGTAGCTGAGCCAGGCCTGAAGTAGTGGCAACACTGCAGCTGCCAGATAAAGTAGAGTGGGTTGAAGAAGGAATAGGGGAACACAGTGTTATGATTTATTGCTAGGTGTTTATCTAATGAGTTAATAAATTTCAACCAAATTAAAGCAGATACTGTACATTTAATATTTCCAGACATTTAACTTATATAACTTTTGTCCTTCCTAGCATTAAAGCTCCCGTTCCATTCAGCAGGAACAGGATGAGGCTGTCTTATCATTATATTTATTAACATCCTATATAACTTTTATAAATAGTACTATGATAAATTCTCTTTCTGTTCAGTACAGCAAATATCTGCATGATTTTCTCTTTATTGCTTAACATGCTACAGGCTTACAGGTAAATTGAAATCCATAGAATTTATAAATTCCCTCAGGTTACTTTTCAGTGAATTACACAAAGAATCTCTGAAATAGAAGATTCTCTGAATCTCATGTAGAAATAATGTAAGTGTTCCATAATCTTCTTGCAGAAGCAGCATCCTACTATGAGAATTTGAATTCACCTCATTCAGCTTATGACTAACAAGCACAAGTCTCCATGTGAGAGAAATCTGGACATAGATAAGGACAGAGATTTTGCAGTTTCTTTCCATGTAAAATGTAATAGGAAGGGCTGAACCTTCTGAAATCATTAATTTGGTAAGGAGAGATAGAGTCATAAAATTATGTGGCTTGTCCCCAAGATTCAAACATGTTTAGTTAGCTACAGAATGCATTTTGCTCAAAAGAAAATATAAATGTGAAGTATTATGGTAAATCATATTTTCTTATGAAATTTTTATATGCCTCATAGCCTTGAGTTTTGTCCAATGATAGCATGACTTTTCCTAATGTGTATCTCAATATATGTAAATCAGTATCTGCACTATGATTAAAGAGGAAATGTCCTTTGTAAAAAGTTGAGAACTACAAGTATACAACAAGCCTTTTTATGAAGTCCCAGCTAGGCCAGCACCCTTACTGTTCTTTCCAGGGTTTGGAAAGGGAACTATTTAAAGTAATTGACCTACTGTATGGAAAGAGAGAACTTAATATTGAAAAGCCCTCTCTTCCTCAGAGGCAGAAAATATTTAAATGAGTCTCTTCCTGTTCTTACATTTCCTATGAATATTGTGGAATTTTCCAACCACAGCAGAAATTTTATATGGGACTGTAAATTCAGGGAATATATCTCATTCATCATCCTGTTCTATCTGAGAAAAATTTAAGATTTCCGACAAGTTTTTATAAGACTGAATATGATATGGTATTGACCTATGCATTATTTCTGTATTATGGCAAGTATTTGTATCAGCTGATAGTGTCTAACTTCTTACCTAGATTCCTAAACCACAAGCACTGAGTCCACAGGCTGTATATTATACATCAGATTATTCTTACATAGTTTCCAGTCAGTTTAGGTTGGAAAGGATATCTGGAGGTCATCCAATCTAACCTTCTGTTCAGAGCAGGGGTAACATCAAAGCTGAATCATTTCTCAAGGCCTTGCCCAGCAGAGTTTGGAAAATCTTCAAGGATGGAGTTACAGGGCAGCTTGCTCTGGTGCTTAACTACACTTGTGGTGAAGAATTACTTTCATGGTATTTAGTTTAAATTTCCCACATTGCATCTTGTGACTGTTGTCTCTTGCCCTATTGCTGTGTGCCTCAAAGAAGAGTCTGGCTCCATCTTCTCTGTAACCATTTGTTAAGGTCAGAAACTGCTGTTGGACATCCCTCTCGTATTTCCTCTCACAATCTGAACAAGTCCAGTTCCCCCAGCCTCTTATTACACATCAGGCACTGATCCTGCTGGGGGACTTCCATTACACTGACATACGCTGGGAAAGCAGCCCATCAGGCTGGATGTAGTCCAGGGTGCTCTGGGAGCCAGGTGATAGATAGTTAAACCAGAGGAGAAGCATTACTGGACCTGATGCTTCCCAACACAGATGAACTAATTAGTGATATCCAGACTGATGGTAGCCTGGACTGCAGTTGTCATGCCCTGGTGAATCCTTAGGCATATGGGCCAGGTGAAGAGTAAAGCTAGCACCCTGAATTTTGGGGGAATTTATGAGCTTTCAGTTGTTTAAGGCATTAGTGGATGGGACCCCTTGGGAAACTGCCTTCAGGGATAAAGGAGCAGAACAGACCTGGCAGTTTTTCAAGGACTGTCTCATGAGATCACAAGGTCTTTTGATCACCACATGTACAAAATCAGGCTAGGAAGGCAGAAGACCAGCATGGCTGAGTAAGAACCTCCTGATTAAACTGAAATGTGAGAAAGAAAAGCACAGTCAGTGGAACGAGGGTAGAATCCTGCAAGAATGCAGGAAAGCTGCCCGTATGTGTAGGCATGGGATCAGGAAAGTTAGGGCACATGGGAGCTTGAACATGACAGGCTTCTCTAGGTACATGAGGAGGCTTGAGGAGTAGGCCCATGTGAACCTCATGAAGTGGCCCAAGACTGGACACAGAATTCCAAGTTTGGCCTCACTGGTGTCAAATAAGGGGAAGAATCACTTCTTGCAACTTCTAGCTGCACCCTTGCTCTGAATGACAGCCTCAACATCCACTGAGTCAGATGTTGTCCACATCTATCACAGGATCAGGTTCTTTTTATCTTTCAGTGTCTGATAATCTTCTGTATTGTGTTAATACAGATATTAATGAGTGTGCTTTGGATCCTGATATTTGCACTAATGGAATTTGTAAAAACCTGTATGGCAGCTATCGTTGTAACTGTAATAGTGGTTATGAGCCTGATCCTTCTGGAATGAATTGTGTGGGTAAGTTGTTAGATGTTTTATTAGTATTGAATTATTTATCACTATATTGTTGCTAATTTGACTTTACAAAATTCAGGTTGCAAGACATCTACTTCCTAAAGCTGCAATGAAAATGCAAAAAACCTAATGAAACTACTTTTCTAAATTAGTGCATAGTTTTTATTCTTACTAGTTTATTTTCCTGTAATTTGGTGGACAAATATTACTGTTTGGGAAGTGTAAGCTGGAGATACTGCACACTAGAAATCAATTTTCTCAAGAACATGGATCAGTTTGTGTTATGTTTTAATGTATAATGTATGTCAAAGTCACCTAAAATGTGTCCTTTCAAAGCTGGAAGATGGTTTGTCAAGAGTTGAAGGTCACCATTTTGCATAATAATGTAATAAAAATGTAACAAATGGCTCTCATTATCATAATGAACGATAACTGGTGGCCTATGCGTACAATCTCTGCAGTATACAGTAATTCATTATTTCCCTGAGTTACACAAGTACAGCAGAAGAGATTGCTGCACATTTAGTCCTCTGGGTCTGAAAGCTTAAGCTCATGAAGGAGGCAGTGATCCCCTCTTAGATTTCCATAAATTATCACTGAACACTGAGGTCAAGTGTAACAGCCGTTGTTTTATTTTTCAGAAATTCAGGTCACCAGGAATGATTCACTTCAGAAACTTGTAATTGTCATTTGTGGTTTGGTTCAACTGTTGTTGAAGTATCTAGGTACATTTTCTGTAAGTGTTTAGGAATTAGGAATGGCAGGTTAGTTTAGAAGAGCTGTTTTGTTTTTTGTTTTTTTTATGTGGCTGCCAAACTTAAACTTGGATTCATAATTTTGGGGAAATTTAGACTTTATTTCCGACTCCTAAAGGAATTCATAAGCACAGCTTAGGAAATCTAAAATATTTGACATGTGATGGGCATTAAAGGAGAGTGGCTTAAAATTATCTTTTTTTTCTTTTAAAGAATAAAACAGAGGGCAATGAGGAAGATTCATTACTTTTTATTTTAATTATTGGTGGTTAGTTTAAGGAGAGTTTAGGCAATTATATTAATTTATGGGATTTTCCTATTCAGTGTGCTTGATATTTTGGTCTTAATCATACTTTTTTTTTAATACAGTACCTCTGGAGGGGAGATACAGAAATTTTTTGTAGTGAGAATCTAAGAATTAATTAGAATTTTGAAACTAAGAACGAGCTGTGGAGATGAAGGCATCTCAGGGCCTTTTTTTCTCATTATGTAACTCACCCTTTTGCAGACATTGATGAATGTTCCATGAACAGACTGCTGTGTGACAACGGGCTGTGTAGAAACACCCCTGGGAGTTACAGCTGCACTTGCCCCAAGGGTTTCATGTTCGGCAGGGAGACAGACACATGTGAAGGTAAAAAGTCTGCAAATTTTGTAAATTCTCTTGTTGCATAAATCTTCACATTCCTCTTTGCCATAATTTTTAATGTGTTGGGTATTGCTCTTGATTTTTATTCAAAGTAATCAGTTCATTTTTATATGAAAGTGTATTCCCTAGATAAAACATTTTTAAACTACAATAAAGCTGAATATATCAATGCTTGCCTTTGATCATATAGCAGGAACACCCCTAAATAGGGAAATGCATCTGTTTTGATCACAGTCTCTTTCTTTTCTCCCTCCCATCTGTTGTAATAGTTAATTCTGAATCAAATTCAGTTATCTGTGATGCATTCCAGGTCTGAGTATTACTACCTAGTTCTACTAATACTGTTCTTTATTTTTACAGTATAATCAAAATTGCTTTCTTACATTACATTACGTTACATTAACAGATGTTATAGCAACAAAACCGTTACATGCAAGAGCTAATGCTAACCCTTAATTATTAAAAAACAATAAAGCAAGACTGTACAAAAAAACCACCTTCAAAATGAAAGCATTAGCCTATGGGCTGCCTTTTAGTTAGTATCCAGAATAGTAAAATTTTACTGGTGTTTTTCATTATTTTTATTTGGTTCCACAATGTGTAAATCTCAATATTTGTTATGATTAGAAAGTTTTATAGTAAATAATCTCACATAATCTCACATAGGGAAGCTACGATCCTTTGTTATGGAAGTCCTATTGTGTGAACCAACGTAATCATACAGATTTTTCTGAAGTGGTGGTGGTCATTGTTGTCCTCAGCTGTTTGTTATTACTGATCAGACAGAAGTTACTACCATACAGCTAAGCAAACATATCAAAAGTGGAAGTGGTTTTGATTCTGACAGTATCAAATCATTCACATCTTCACCCTTCTATACAAAGAAAATTATATTCCTTTATATTTCAATATGGGTGAGTTTACGAGGTCACCTTCAAAAGTTAAAATCTCCACTCCTTCTGTATGTAACAAATTAGTAGCACTTGTTCAGGGCAGAGTTTCTTGTATCATCTGGATTCATAGTGCTTTCTGTGCTCTGTTGTCTCAATGCCTTGTATCTATCCACAATATTTGGGAATTAATTCTTCAGGGTCTGTCTGTATGATTAGTTTCTGTGCACTGAAAGATTTCTATCTGTGAAAATAGTGTAGTATGTGCTTTTAATGTACCTGTTTCTTAAGGAATCTTCTAGGCAGAAAAAATGAAATAGGATGGAAGATACAGGTGGTCACTACCAAAATGAAAAGCTTATCAACATCAGAGCATAACACTGACCAAAACATAGATAAATGAAATACCAGAACGCAAACAACCTAGGTAATATTATTGAAAATACTGTATCTAGATTTTAAAACATAAAATGTAGATTTATTTTTTAATGGACATAATACTACTACAAAGGCTCAAAATAAGATTTGACAATAAAAACAGCAAGAAAAAAATGGTTTCATGGTTGCATGAATAATCACAGACACCATAGCCCTAGGAAAAAAGCAAACTTTTCCATCTACTAGACATCCTTACCATCACTGCGGTGTGTTTTCTCTTGTGCTAGAAGAAGTTTGGGAGTAATGATACAGTCAATGTGGAAGTCTCTTATCTTAGAGGTGTTTTTTGTGAGAGGGTTGTAAGGGAGAGTTATCATGGAGTGGAAATGGAAATGAATTTACTAGCTCATTTGAATTAATGGTCCATTGAGAAGAGGGTGACTCCTTTAGATAGCTCTACCAGCTGATATTGACTGCAAAGCCATAGTATGTAAGTTACAGTTAAAATAAAATAGAATTTACCAGAACAAGGGGAAACCAGCAGAAATCCAGATGGTAGGAGTGTCCATTCTTAATGGCATCTCAGAGCATATGTGCAAGGAATGTGACTACTTCTAGGCTTTGTCTAAGAGATTTAGGTTCATTCCTCAAATGATCCATTTATAAATCAATTCTAAAAACACGAATAAAGAAGTAGTATAATTTGCTCAAACTAACACACTGATAGTGCCTGTGACAGTCATCTAGTAAGTAATGTGTTTCTTAACATAAGCCAACTGGAGTACGATGTAGAAAATGCAAACCTTGTTTATGCAGCTGGTTATTTAAATTGAAATATATACTACTGTGAAGGAAAAATTGCAGAGGTGATCATTCAGGTTCATTATATAAGACTGTTTGGGTTTGTGTTTGGTGGGTTTGATAAGATTTTAAGTAATGCATTTACTTTTTGTAAGAATTTTTTTATATGCTCCTAAAACAACATACATCTTTACATGCGTGCAATATTTTTACTGTGGCTCCTGCAAAGACTAATGAAAAAGTAGTATTTGATATATTCCAAAAGACAATAAAAGAGGACAGATCTGACCCTGTCTCATCTCTCTTTTCTGGTAATCATCAGATTTAGCTTGTTACTATAAAGGAGAATATTTTGCTGTCTTCAAAGAATAAGAGTGACTGTGCCTCTCTTGTCTGTATTTCATAATCCTGTTTAACTGCTGAACTCTGAGCAATGAACTTGTGATTGGGCATGGATGCAGAAGTAATATTTAAACTGAAAAAAAAATCCTCTTTTCTCATTTGGGAAGGAAAAAAAAACCCTGACAAACAACTGTTCATTAACTAAACTTCAGATTTGTAAGATGTTTTCTTCCTGAACATCTCTTATTTTAGTCACCCTCAATACTTCTCATTTTTTATTGTCTGTACAGCAGAATTGGAAGAATTTTCAGTATCTTTCAGTAGTCTTGTCTACATTAGCTTACGTACACTGGTCATAAAGATTCTGTCATCTTCATCTTGACTCTCATAGTTGGACTGATGTTTAAAGTGAGGTGATAAGTTTAAAAGGAGGGTCAGGAGGCATTTTGTATAAAACTGTCTGCGAAACCTATTAAATGTATTGTGTTTTTACAAATGTGGAGTAGGTAGTAGTATGTTTAGAGGAAAAAATTATTCTCTTTCTGCCCAAACTCTGTTTTTAAGGAAACACTACATAATTTGTTTTGAAGTTACAAGTTCACTAGTTGTAAAAACCTTCTGTGGTCAGGAGCTCTGTATTGTGCACTTAAAATACTCTGATGCTGATTACTCACCAGTATATTTTTAATGTAACTCTCATCAGCAACTGTGAAGAAATTATAAAACCCTTCACTGTTTTACTTTATAGTTCAATTCAAATTTTTTATCAGTTTCTTGTGAGGAGTAGGAGAATTGTTTGAGGCTCTAGAGCCTGTGAAAGTTGAGATTTTTACAACAAGCTCCATGGTTTAGTTTGTGTTTCCAATGACTTAACTAGTTAAATGTAAACCAGATGTGCTTTGAAGTTCATTTCCAGGAATGTACAGTGGACTGTTTCAATTTTTGTTTCTCTGACATTTACAATGTACACTTACTTCACTTAAGAAAAAAAAAATTTAAAAACCCTCAATAAATGTTTTCGTACATAATGGGTTTTATTTTAAAATACAAAATTGTATTAAAATTTGGGTTTTTGCTTATTCTTTTTAAAATTACCATGTAATATTATTATAAGAAAGTGTAGGAGAACAATTTTCGGAATTTGTGTACATTGTGCATATGATGGTTTTTCCGCCTGATTCAGCAGTGTGGTAATGCTGAAGTACATCTATCTTTTTCTTTTATTTCACGGATGGTAATTTTGGGGAGTAGTCAATGCACTATTATAAACCTGTCACTATCCAAAATCATTGAGTATGTGTTTTATTTCCTTTTTTTCTCCTTCTTAGCATAGTGCTGAAGCATGTCAAATGCAGAAAGTAACTAAATTAGTTTTTTGGGCCTTAGAGACCTAGAGCATAGTCACAAGGTAGCTGTAGAAGCAACCAGAAGTTAATGCTGCCAATTATGCATAAATTAATCCTCATGGAAAGCTGCTCTCCCTCTTTCTGCTCCCTAGAGAGAAAATGGAATGACTATTCCTCATCTACATCAGGGCAGAGGGAGATGAGGAGGAGTCTGGTTCCATTGTACATCTTCCCTCACCCCTGATATTGGCGACCAACTACAGCCATTCCCACCCCAGAAGGTGGAAATTATCTGTCTGTCTATGGGATCAGTGAGGGGCCAGTTCTGGCCCTTGAGAAGGGCAGAAACAGACTGGGAGAAGGAGCAAGGGTGAAAGGGGATTGTCCCTTGGGGACAGCAGCAACTGGCAGACTGAGTCAGCTGGTTTGTAAAGGAATATGTTTGATGTAAACATGAGTGAGGATTTAGTCTAGACTGCCTGATTTAGACTTAAAAGGGACAGGCAGTTCTTCCTGCCAGGTTATTTCTGACAAGATTGTATCACCTTTCTGTTGTTCACCTTTTTGCTCACCCATATGGAGCTGGTAGACAGAGATAGAAAGCCAAATAGCCCCCTTGTATTCCGGGAGGAAATAGTTGGTGACTTACTGAATCATCTGGATCCTCACAAGTCTATGGGACCAGACGGGATCCATCCTAGGGTGATGAGGGAGCTGGCAGAAGAGCTTGCCAAGCCGCTCTCCATCATCTTCCAACAGTCCTGGC
>NW_020955690.1:1010066-1180472 GCF_003031625.1 Empidonax traillii
AGGACATGGGCTCAAGCTCTGCCAGGGGAGGTTTAGGTTAGATGTTAGGAAGAAATTCTTTACAGAGAGGGTAATCAAGCATTGGAACAGCCTACCCAGAGAGGTGGTGGATTCACCATCCCTGGAGGTTTTTAAAAAGAGATTGGATGTGGCCCTTAGTGCCATGCTATAGTAATTGGAGTTGGATCAGGGGTTGGACTTGATGATCTTGGAGGTCTTTTTCTATGATTCTATGATTCTATGATGTGTTCAGTTTGGGTCTTTTTCTCAATTCTTTCCCTATCTTTAGGCAGGGAATTAAGAACATGGGCCATGAAGCCAAGAGAGCTGTCTCTACTCTTAAAAATGTGCGGAACTTTATTTGATTTGGGCCCTCCATCTCAATTTATTCCCTTCTTTGCTTGTAGTTTCGGGGACATTGACTTCCAGCTGTGGTCCATTATTATTTATCAGGTTTGTGTTTATTGTGAACTCTGAAAACCTGAAATATGAGATATCTTTACTTAGAAGAAAATTGATTTCAAACCTAACTTGCTAAGCATCAGGTAGATTTAAAGATGGGCATGATAACCTGGTACTACACCTATAAATGTGAAGCAGTTTAAGTTACATGCATTTTCTTAATATTCTGAATATGGTTGAAGTGATATTTTGGATAGTGGCAACTGTCTGCTTATTACAGGGTTTCATCCTGCACATTGGTTGTGTATGTGCAAACCTGTTGCACATTTCCAAACAGGCTTCCAACTGTTAAAACCATGTGACACTTTACATGAAAATCACCTATTTTCAGCCTTAAATATATTCAGTAGACTTCACAGGTTATGGGAACTTCATGGGAACTTCCCATGGGAACTTCTCTTAGTGGCAGCAGAGAGAAGCAATTGAAACTTAATGGACAGAGAATTGTATCTGTATAAAAGCAAAGACATTAATCCAGAGACTCATCAGAGATCTCTGACTCACAACAGCAAACATACAAAACTCTTTGAATTCCCAACACTTGTGGGTTGGGGACTTCTGACATAGAGGATCTTTACCTCATACAGACCTTGATGAATTTATCTTCCAGGAGCTTGTCCAGATTGCTGCTGATTAATGCTAGCTCCCATCATCCCAGGGCAAGAGTTTCCAATTTCTCTACCTGTTCTGGAAAAAAATGTTTCTTTACTTATTTTGATACCAGGCAGCTTCATTGGATGTCCCCTTTTTCTTGAACTTTAGGACTTAGACAGTGACAATTTGATGCCTTACAGAGGGAGAAACTATACATCACTTCAATTTTTTTAATTTGTCCTGTCTTTTCAATTTTTTGCTCACTTTTCCAGAGCTAGCCAAACTTCTGAAGGCAATATGGCAGATGAGAAGAAACAAAAGTGTATTAAATGACTTCTTTGTGTCAGTGTAATTTGTTTATGATTATAAGAACCACTTGGGTTTCTCTACAGAAGCAGAGAACTACCAGGTGTTGCTGGCTGGGAAGGGAGTGGAAGCAAGAGAGGCAGGGAGCATATCCTGGGTAATAGAAACTGAGATAACAAAGTGTGAAATACATTTACAGGGAGGAGAAGGGATGCAGAGCAGATGATTGTTGGTGAGGCCTCCAGATTGCCAGCTTGGACAGATAGGGAATTAGAGTTCCTCTGTCAGAACCAACTGCTTTTAAAAATACATATTCCTTCCTATGACTCAAGAAGATCTTGAAAGAATACATCTCTTGTGAAATGAAGGCTTGGTGCATCATCATGTGTCAAATAGCAAATGGTACCTCTTACATGACTTCTAGAAAACTAAGATATTTAAGCTTGCCTTGAAAATGATCTCTTGATGCTCTTAATGTTTCCACTGCTTGTCTAGATACTGCTTTAGTTTATAATGCATTCAGGTCAGGCTGTTTTACTTTATGGATATTCATTATTCCTCAAGCACTGCTAGCAAATATAAGCAAGCACTATACATTTTTATTTCTGGTCTACCAAGGGAACTGTCTGGTTGGATTAGAATGTAATTAGAATGTATGGCTCAATTCAAAATCCAAATCAAAAAATTAAATTGGTTGAGTTCAGGAAGAAATTATGGAAATGCATCAGCAATTGTTCTTCAGAAGAACTGACTGGTATTATTTTAATCTTAAAACTGATTTCACCTTTTAAAAAAATCAGCAAATAACACTGTCTGCAGGGATCCAATTCTTACATGTGAACAGACTTAAGAAACTCACAGGGGTAATAAACAGAAGGAGTTAGGTGCTAGACAGAAGTACCATTTACAGTATTCTGATTACAATTCCTATTTCTCTAGCATTTTCCGTAACTATAGAGTAACAGCCAGCATTGTGATATTTTGCCTCTGATATGGTTTTCGTAATTCTTCCAAAGCCTCGTGGACCTCTGAATGACAGAAACAATAAGGGCTTTGTTTGTGCACTGCATGATGTGGTTGGGAATGCACTGCATTCTGTGAAAAAAAGATTTTTTGTTTTCTCACAGGACAGTTGTAATTGATGCCATTTAATTAACACTTTCAAAATAATGTGCTCCTGTACATGTGCAGACACAGGCTACCTGCCTGTTCCTGTATCTTTTGAATGTCATGCTGAGAGGAGCAGAGATATAGCAGGCAGTATACACTAGATATACTGGGCAGTCCTGGCAACTCGTGGTCCACAACAGCATTTATACTGTATAATACTTTCCAGAAGCACATTGTAGTTCTAACAATGTCTTTTTCATCTGGATCATAGATATAAATGAATGTGAAAGCAGTCCATGTGTCAATGGTGCCTGCAGGAACAATCTTGGTTCTTTCCATTGTGAATGCTCATCTGGCAGCAAGCTGGACTCTACAGGACTGATTTGTATTGGTGGGTATTTCCGGCTGTTATTTTCACTTTTTCTTGAAAAACATTGTTCATATTGATTAATTTAGCAAGAAAATAATGTATTTGGGTGATTTCCCTGTGATAACAGACAGTATGTCTGGCTCTGTAGGTAGCACCAAACAAACACGTAGTAATTTGTTTGCTTCCACGGGAGCAGGAACAAACTGAGAGAAACATGATTCATGAGAATGTCCAAACTATGGTGAGAGGGGTGAAATGTAGATGTCAGTTGGTGGGAGATTACAAAATTACACTGATGGAAGGTTTTGTTTTAAAAGAGAGCCTGCCCTCTGACTGCTGTTATTGTGGACATCATGTCAGCCCTTTTTGCTGTGGCAATTCCATATTGTTTTCCATTCTCCTGCAGATAGCCTGAAGGGGACTTGTTGGCTTAATATCCAGGATAATCGCTGTGAAGTCAACATCAATGGTGCTACATTGAAATCTGAGTGCTGTGCTACCTTAGGAGCAGCTTGGGGCAGCCCATGCGAACGGTGTGAATTAGGTATGCTCTCATATTGTCCATCTTTTGGGAAAGGAGAATAAGTATCACTAGATAGATTCTCATCATTCTTTATATACAGAAAACACAGAAAAAACCTGTGAAAGGAAGTTGTCTTATTTAGCATTACTTGTGGTCTCCCTCATCAGATATAATTCTAATAGTTTTGAAGTTACCAGAAATAACGTGAATAAATCTATCAATGTATGTCTCCACAGGGTCTGTGTGTTGTGTGGAGTAGGGAGGCAAGCACTACAGCAGTAAAGTGAAATATCTGGTAAAATTCTGGAGGCCTTTTTGTATCGCAGGCTGTTAACCCTTTTTCCATCTCTTTTCAAACATGTGGTTTAAGTACAATTACTGGTTACAGGATAGTGCTACTATTAGCTTACAGGACTAGGTCTAGAAGTAGGAAGCAGGAATGCTAACTGTGCTCTAGTTTGTGATAAAAATACTGAGCCACATTCTTCCCATAAGTTTTGAATAATGCCACTTGCAGCTGAACTAGTGTCAAGACGTTTTATCCTCTCATTTTTAATTGGAGCAGTAACTGTGGACACGTGTCCCACCTAACAGTGCAAACAGCATCCAAGAGAGCTCTTAACTGTGCAGTGTTGCAGAGATACTACTTTGGACTCCAGGAATCAGCATGGTCAGGTTAGATTGGTAAAATTGATCAAAACCTTGTCAATCTAGACAGCTCATTACCTCAGACTGGGTACATTTGACCATTTCATTTTCTATTCCATAGTTAGTTAAATTTCAGTAAGCTTTTTGTATCATCATGATGCTACATTTTATATACATAACCTAAAATTATGGCATTGTTCAGATCCTTTATTAAGCTTCCGTGAAAAAAAAAAAAAAAAAAGTCAGTAGTAATAACTGACATCACCAAAGCTTTAAATCTTCAGGCAGCTTTACAGGAATTTTGCCTTTTAGCTACATCTGAGTGCAGAGATTGATATGATTAGATGCTGATCATTCTGGTCTCCATTAAGGACATTAATGACAAAGTAACTGTCTAAGATTTGATTTTCTCAGCTGTTCACTTACTTTAAGTTACATGTATGAGTCAGTCCTTTTCTTGAGGTTAGAGCACTCACTCGCTTACACAGTCAAATTCTTAGGGAATTCTGAAAATAATTTTTTTTTTCTTTAATTTTCTGGTCCTACATTTCTGTCATTCTAAAGCAGTGATACATCTTTCTGTCTTGATTCCAGACCCAGCTTGCTCAAGAGGATTTGCCAGAGTGAAGGGTGTTAACTGTGAAGGTGAAGTTTTTTGCTTCTTACTCAAGATGTCACTTTTTTTCCCCTTGAGAATGAGATAAGAGGGGATATTATGTTGTTAGTTTTGTCGGACATAATCATCTTGACCTTAGATGAATGCCTTTGTAAATAATTACTAACTGTTGGTAAGTGTTACACTGTTGAAGAATATGATGCAAAGACAGTGGAACTGCTCCTTCAAAATACCTTTAATCTGCTTAGTCCATTTAATCCGTCTTGTTTTAGAGAATGGGGCATCTCAGTGTCCTATGACTTGAAAATCTTTCAAGAGACCCTTCAAACTGAGCCAGGTGTTTATTCAGACCAGTGCTCAGACCCTAATGCAGCATAGATGAGAGCCTCTTGCTCTCTTTCATGTCACTTAAATTCTCAATAAAGCTGTAGCTGTCTCCTTCCAGTTAGCACATAACTCAGCTCTTTGTGTCCCCCACAGATGTAAACGAGTGTGACGTTTTCCCTGGGGTTTGTCCTAACGGGCGATGCATTAACAGCAGAGGATCCTTTCATTGTGAGTGCCCTGAGGGACTGACACTGGATGGGACAGGGCGAGTGTGTTTAGGTAAGAGCGCACTCAACTCTCCCACCTTTCTAGCTGAGTCCAGCAGTTCTCCAAAATTACTCTCAAAGGGGCGTGAAAGGAAGTTTGTTTCTGAATTATTCCTAAAGCAGTTTGTTAACTGTACATTTTAGTTCATGCCTGCTTAGCTATCAAATATCTGTGCCAGATTAGAGAAGAGTTGTTAATTCCTTCGAGGAATGTGAATGTTTGTGTTGAGGCTTGTTTTGCCCACAGTGCAGGCAGTAGGTTTTGCTAAAGTGCTGTCCCTGCTGATTCCTATCCACAAGCAGCAATGTCTGATTCCCTGAGTGACAGAGGATGAGTACAAATATGCTGGTGCAAATTTGTCTTTTTTTTCAGTGCACAGACCAGTATGTGGTTCTTCTCCTAACATTTGGGTGCACAGACACAGATTTTGCCTGCACACGTGGTTGGTCTATTTTTTGATTGCCCTGCTCTGGTGCAAATGAGACCCTTGCATGTAAACATAATTAACTTTTCTGGAAATCCAGTTGTTTTCTTCTGCTAACTGGTGTTAAAGTAAGCCTAACAACAGTCAGCAATGTTGTTTGGGTTTTTTTTTAATCTGTATTCTCTGCGTTATTAATAATATAAATCTTATGAGAATTTTTTTTTACTACAAATACCATGAAAAAGTCATTTGGTCAATGAGAATACCTGATACAATAAGGAAATACATGTGTCTGTTCTGTCAAATACACATACAAACCTAAAAAGCACAGCCATGTCAAAGTACTGGTATACCTTGATAATGGGAGACAACAAAAGAAATTCTTCTGCTTTTATGTGGTACAAGAAAGGTCCAGAAATTTAAATATAGTGCCGTATTAATAGTGTTAAACGGTTGAAGAAGTGTGGTGTTGAGTGTTGAGCAGAAATTTGTTGCACACAAACTGAGTCTCATTCATCAGAAATAGATGCTTCTGAAAAAAAAGCAAGAAAAATTTAGCAAGGAGTTAAATACCTGTTTGCTGTTGGAAATTATCAGATATTCGAATGGAGCAGTGCTACCTGAGGTGGGATGAAGATGACTGTGTCCAGCCTGTGCCTGGCAGGTTCCGTATGGACGCCTGTTGCTGTGCTGTGGGGGCTGCCTGGGGCTCCGACTGTGAGCAGTGCCCCAAGCCTGGCACAAAGGAATTCGAAACTCTGTGCCCCAGAGGGCCTGGCTTTTCCAACCGGGGAGATGTTCTAAATGGCAGGCCATTTTATAAAGGTAAGAGTTCATCCTTGGATCTGAAAATTAATTAATACATCTGAGAGAGCATTTCATGATTTAAGTCAGGTTTTTATGTGCTTGAGGGACGTTATGAGGCTGTTTTGCCTGGAAGAGCTGACTTTACAGGTGGGGAAATTCTTTGCTTGCATGGTGCTCAAGTGTATTACAGGAGCCTGAGAGGAAAAGGTGCAAAGTTTGAAGTTCATAAAGAGAAAAAGGAAATCACTGTGTGACAGGAGTGAAGGGAGAGGAGCTCTGAATGGTGAGAATAACAGAAAATGTGCACCTTTTTTAAGGTAGTGCTTTGCAAAGAGTAAGCTGAAAGTCAGATGAAGCTCTGCAAATTCAGTAATTTCAGATGCAAACATAAAATATTACTAAAATTTGATCAGGGTTCTTTGAAAAAATACTGAAGAAGGATGGGTTCTTCCTTTGGTTTGAAGAATTAGTAAGTGAATAAAAGGAGAGAGCATCTGTTGCACTGTGATTATGAGGGCAATAATAACAAGGAGCGATAAAGGAGTAAATGAAGGTGTTTTGTCCATTTTTTGCTACCTTCACCTCCTGTAGAGCAACAACAAAATGAAAGAGGCCAGTAAATGTTAAGAAAAAAGTGTTAAGAAACCAGACCTGAAGTACTTTAGGTGACTAAATTCTGAACAGAAAAACTGTAGATTTCTGTGTGCAGAAGCTGAGGATATCTAGGCATGTTTTAGTATTTTATTTTTTTTAAAAGGATGTATTCTGAAGCATTTGTCTTGAGAAAATGTCAAACATTGCCCTTGATAGTCTTAAAAAATAAAATCACCGGTTTCAAAACTGAGCTCCAGATGCAATCTCAATGTAAAAACAAAATCCAGTCAACCAGATAATAGATACAGGAAAATGTATAGGAGGAGGCTATCCCTCTGCTCTGCTGTAACCCAAACCCTGCCTTTTATGTTCAAAACAATTAGTAAGAAGGAACAGGAAATTCCCACTCTTTACACATATGTATATGTGTGCTTAAGAATGCTCTTTTCTTTGTTTTTGTTCACAGATATCAATGAATGTAAAGTATTCCCTGGTATGTGCGTGAATGGCAAATGTAGAAATACAATTGGAAGTTTCAAATGTAGATGTAACAGTGGATTTACTTTAGATATGGAGGAAAGAAACTGTACAGGTAAGTCAGTCTTGAATTTTCCTCAGTTTTCCCTAGAATCACATCATAGTCCTGGCTGAAAGGGCCCTCAAAAGATCATCTCCCTCAACCTTTTGCGGGGAAAGGGAGCCCAGCTGAGATTCTACAGCACCTGTCCATCTTGTAAATAACCAGTGGTAGGGACTCCACCACATCCCTGGAGCATTTTAAAGGAACTTGCTCTTATAGCGTAGGTTTGTGATCTGGAAACTTAATGTCATTCATTTCCTTCAGTTTCTAAGAGCTTAATCTTTGTACCAAATGGCCAATTCTCAAGTTTTCCTTACAGAAATTGATTATGTATGTAAGATGCTCCGGTCGTGCTCTATCAGCACAACCTGAAAAATCAATAAGATTCAACAGCAGAGCCAAGTGTAATGTTTTAACATGGAGATTAGCTTAATTTACATTCCTTACTCCCTGGTCATTTTATTACCAAAGGAACTTAGAGACTCCATTGCAAGTTAATTTTCATACTGATTTGATAGTCAAGGACACACAAAGAAACCTCTGGAGTTCTGACACCAGTGCGTTGTTAACTCAAGATACATGCATTTTATTTAAAAGTTTAATACTTTGTTCTTTACTGCCTGGAAAAACTGAAGCTTGATAGTTTTGTGGTTATGAGAACTTGGATGCCTGCACTATGGGTGGCTCTGTGCTGAAAATGGAAGAGGTTTTGTTATACGATACAGTCATCTGTGACTGTGTCTGAGTGTTACGAATTGTGGATGGTAAAGCATGTTAACTGAGGTTGATCTGGATGTTAATGCTTCCCTAACTGATTTCCTTGTTTTTATGGTGATTGCACTGATGAAAAATGCACTTACCAAACTTTATTTATAAATGAATAAGTATAGGTCAAACTACTTCTCCCTGCAAAAGCTTTTTATTTTTTGGTTCTGCTTTCCATTTGTGGCGATGAAAATATTCCACTGAGAAACAGGTGGTCTTAAATAGATGACTTTTTTGTTTGCTTGTTTTAAATTTGCAACAAAATGTTTTATAAGGTTTGTTGAGGGCCAGATACTTGGTAACATCCCAGACCTGCCACGCGGGTCTGACACCTCCACACATCTGGGTGTGGGGACTGAACTATCATCATCCAGCAGAAATCTGGCCATGGGAAGTGACACAGAGGCAAAAGAGACTCTTGCATGTGGTGGAAAAAGAACTTGTCTAAATCTTTAGCAGTTTCTTTAGTTAAGCTAATACTTGCCTAGTTTTCCTCAGCCACTTACACAAATGAGTCTGCTGCTCAGCTCACCAGTTTACTGCAAACATCATGATGCTCCTCTGCTCCCTGGACTTCTTGGATGACAGAAGCCATCCCATGATTTACCCTGAACTAACACCTTAATTTTTTCAAATATTCTTTTTTTTTTTTTTATGTAAAGACTTAATGATTTCCTAATATGTAAATATTGATGACATGATAGTGAATTAAGCTGAGTGTAGAGGGTATAGCAGAGAACAGGAAACAAACCCTAGTTCACCTCAAAAATACTGGATGGGCAGTAGAGTAAGAAAGAGAGAAGTTTGGAACAAGGTGAGAAGATAGAAAATAACAGATTATCCAGTTCTTCTTTCCAGTCTTCTCCTTCGACACTGACCTATTTCACTGGATCATATCCACAATACATATTCCTCTTTAGACTTTTACCTCTCTACCAGTGTGCTTTAAGAAAAAAGCTTTTCCTTCTTTTCTAGCTCTCCTACTTCCCTGGTATAGTTTTCCACAGTAAGTTTCATTCAAACTTAATAAAAAAGATAACCAGTGAACTGCAAACCTAGCTGTCAAAGGAGCTACTTAATTCCTAATGGAAAGGGTATAGGTCAACTTATAATGCTATTACTGGATAAATGTCTCCATAATAAGCAATTTAATATCAATGGCACTGTAGTAATGGAGTCAGTTGATACTTCTGTAACAATGACAACTCAGAGTTTCTTACATTTAGTTATTTCCTTAAAAATCTAATGTTAAATTACACTTAATGGAAGCCTACTTGTTACATAGTTTAATATGACCTGAGAGCTCTGAAGGCATTGTTTTATGAGTCTTTCACAAACTGTTTCATCTAATCAGATGTTTCTTTAAATAATAAATTAATTTAATTTTTCTCTGTTGATTTATATACTGTGTTTGATTTCTGTAAAGTTAATCTATCATGGTGAAGTGTTCACTTCTGTGAAGAGCAGGATAATCTTAAACTCAGTTTGATTTTTCTACCTCTCCATTGCTATAAAACAGACATTGACGAGTGCCACATCTCCCCAGACTTATGTGGAAGTGGTACTTGTGTCAACACTCCTGGAAGCTTTGAGTGTGAGTGCTTTGATGGTTATCAAAGTGGATTTATGATGATGAAGACCTGTATGGGTAAGTGTTGCCAGGATTTCCTGGAGTCTCCATTTACTGTACAAAGCCTGACTGTATTCTGTGCATTTCTAGTTCTGCCATGCTGAACACTTCATATGTATAATTATTGTGAGTTCATGAACAAATGAGTCAGATATGCAGGTTATACAAGAGATAACTGAATTAAGTGTATAGCCTTACTTGCTCTTTTTGCTAATTACTTCTACACATCTCTGTATAGGTATTTTAGGATGGAAGCAACTATTCATATAAGTAGTTTAAAACTGGCTAATGAGATATCCAAATATCTGGTGAAGTTAGGAATAGAAGACTGGAGTTCCAAAAGTAGTGTCATACACTTTTTCATTTATTTTTCTATGACTCAAGAAATTCTGAGAGCTTTTCATGAAAGAATCACATCTCTTTAATCTGTTCTAAATTGTAAGAAGAGACACCAAAATTGAAAGCGTCTTAAAAAAACTTGAGTTAGTACTGTGAAACTCTTCATTTAGGTACACAATACAAATAAAGTCTGAGATTTCCTTCTTGATGAGGCTGAATGAGTCTTCTTCTTTGTCCTTCATGGAGATTGGATTGACATTTCCTCTCCTCCCACCCTGAAGATCCTTGCCTAGTTTCCATGACCTTCAAGGGTGGTCAGGACTGGCTTCAAAATTACATTGGCCAAGTTGGATTTCAGTATTTACAGTTCTTTTGCATGTCCTGCTGCTTTTAACTCCTCACATTCCTTGTCAGGGTCAAGGGAATTGACCTCTTCTGATGGCTTTGGCTTTCCTAACCCCATCCCTTCACACTCAGACAGTTCCTCTGTATTTCTCCTGCATCTCATGTTCTTGTTTTTGCCTATTTTGTGCTTTCCTTTTATGTTTGAGTTTTGTTTGGTTGCAGTTTTTTAAAAGTCATTATATTAATAGTGTTCCAAAGGGCAGCCATCCAAGCAGTTGCTGTCTTTGCTTGTGTCTTGAGTCTCATAGAATCCTTAATTTTGAATTATGAATTTCTGGTTTTCCTGAGAGGGAGGAATACCCATTTTTAGAGTTAATAATGATTTATGCTTTTTTGGTTTTCCCTGTTAACGCATTATGAGAAAGGGAGCAACACCACTTCAATGAAACAATCCTTTTATTTTGTCACTTACAGGCACTGAGAATTGAATTTCTCTTCGTTGCTCCTTAGTAATAATTTTGTATTTGTACATCGTGATTTCTTGGCAGATATAGATGAATGTGAACTCAACCCTCTGCTGTGTAGAGGTGGCACATGTGTAAACACTGAAGGGAGTTTTCAGTGTGACTGTCCCATGGGGCATGAGCTGTCACCATCACAGGAGGAGTGCTTAGGTGAGTTTCAGCTGGGGAAAGTAGTTTCAAGCTCCAACAGTGGTCATTGCTGCTATGAAAACATCTAGTCTCTGCCAAGGATGGGGTTTCAGGAAACTCTTACACAAATTAATGCTCCTCCTTTTTATGAGCATCTTCAGATGAAAACCTTAGAGACTGTGAAGCCTTCAGTGCCTTCAGCGACTTAATGCTGTTGACCTCAAAGAGTGTTTTACAAAGCCTCATAGGGATTATTTAGCAACTCAGAGGACTGTACCACTCGTGAGAGCAGCTTCAGGTTAAGACACATAAAAACACAAAGTGAGCTTCATTCCTACAGTCACGAAAAGGTATTGTTCTGTATTTAAATGCAGCTCTCTTTCTTTGCACTTAATTCACCAAAATAATGAAAGAAAATCAAAATAATAATAAAAAAAAGGCATATCACCTCTTTGATTTTTGTGCTTGATGGAAAATAGCAGACTCTGCAATTAATGCCTACAGCAGACTCTGTAATTTATGCTCATAGACCAGAATCAGAGAAGAGAAACCTTTGAACACTGGCTCAAACATGCCATTCAGAACTCCATTCCTTGAAGTGGAACAAAGATAGAACTTTGAAAAAACCTGGAAACCCCCAGTGTACAATATTACCTCACACTCCCCCTGTCAGAGTCTGTATTCTGAATTGAAACTGATCTGAATGATTCCTTTCCAGATGTGAATGAATGCTCATTAAGTGATGGTCTCTGCAGAAATGGCAAGTGTTTGAACATGGTTGGGACATACCAGTGTTCCTGTAACTCTGGCTACCAGCCCACTCCTGACAGACATGGCTGCACAGGCAAGTCTGGGGCACCTTCACATAGAAGACTGTGCTTCGGCATGTATTGTTCGATCTGTATTTTTATTTCATCTCAATACCTTCTTTTTCATACATTTTCTCCTTATTGTATACATCTCTTAAATCCTTCACCATAATAGTACTGAATTATATAGTTGCCATCACATCCTCTTTTGAAGAACAGAAGTGCTGAGAGTCTTTTAGATTTGCTGGTTATGTGCTACATTTCAAGCTTTAAGGAAACCTAAGTTGCTCAGAGCTTTTCTTTCTCTCCTTTCCACGTGTTGTGTTTTGCACTTTCTTTTTTTTTACATTCCTAGCAATACATGTGAACAAAAGCAACAGTTGAATTAGCCACTTGCTCTCACAGATGAAAGTGCAGTTAAAAGACAGAAAAATGAACCAAATATAAATCAGAGAAAGGATAGTGAGAGTAAAAGTTTAGATTAAAATCACTGATAAACTATTTCATATACCAATTAAAATATCAAGAGAAGGTGATTTTTCCTTATAAAAGTAGACTTACTGCTACTCTTGTTGCTCCCCCAGATATTGATGAATGTATGATAATGAATGGAGGCTGTGACACCCACTGCACTAACTCAGAAGGCAGCTATGAGTGCAGCTGCAGCGATGGCTACGCTCTAATGCCTGACATCAGGACATGTGCAGGTAAGTTTTAGGTTCCAGCATCCTGTCTTTCAGCCAGTATCAAGGTGATATTCTACCCACCTGTGCCAGAGTGACAGAATTATCTTCTTTTTTCCCCCCAGATATTGATGAATGTGAAAGCAATCCAGATATCTGTGATGGTGGACAATGTACTAATATTCCAGGGGAATATCGCTGTCTGTGTTACGATGGATTTATGACTTCTCTAGACATGAAAACTTGTGTTGGTAAGTAGCTGTATGCACCAAATTTAATGCAAGTCTAAAAGTTCTTCAGCTTATATTTGAAGATGTTCTGCTGAATCCTTGGAAGTGGGCATTGAAACTGTGTATATTATAAGAAAAAAAATCTCTGTATCTTTCTTACCTATTGCTGTAGATGCCAGGAAGGGTAGAAAAAAACTGTAAAGTCCTTAAAGATGAATCAAATCATACAGTTCCAAAAACATGGCAGTAGTTGTATTATAATGTTATGATTCCTTTAGAAAGTCTCTGTTGAGAAGGGAGTACTGAGTGCCCCAGAAGGGCAATCAGTTTAATTCATTAATTCTTCTTTGGAGGAAAATTATTATGATCAACACATGTTTAAAGATAATGCTTTTGAGTGATTCTTGAATTTTACTTCATAGTCTTTTCATTAACATTCTAAACAAATTTGAAAACACTTTGGTATTTGGACTGCACATTTATCCTTAGTAGTTTTTAGGGAATTTAAGGAATACAGAGTAGAATAGCTGAAATATATTATGATTAAGATAAATAAATGCCACATGTAGTAGAAGTGCTACTGATGTTTTCACCTGAATTAGAAGTATTCCTAAAAGACAAAGTGTGCTGCTAAATTACAGTAATGTTCAAATAATAATTAATTTATGTGCACTTACAGATGTAAATGAATGTGATTTGAATTCCAACATCTGTATGTTTGGGGAGTGTGAAAACACTAAAGGTTCCTTAATTTGCCACTGTCAAGTCGGATACTCAGTCAAGAAAGGGAGCACAGGATGCACAGGTAAAGCAGATTTCCTGTGTATGTGTCATGGTGTTGCACCTATCTTGGTTGGCTTTCAGATAAAATAAATGCCCAAGTGTTCACACACAAGTGAGAGGTTGATGTCTGTATATAATTGTGCATCTAAGTGTTTAAATCCAGTAGCATTTATCTAGAGTTTTAAATGGAGCATTCCTCGACCAGTGTCAGCACAAGAGACCCCTCACAATTTTACTTTAAAGGCAAAGCTTTTGTGAGAGATTGTGTGAGCATATGTTACAAAACATAGCTTGCGTAGGCACAGCTGCATCTATGTTAGAAGTGTTTTATCAGTACTTATCTGTCACATGTACTTTATGTATGTCAACTCAAGCTCCACGAAATGACCATGTTAAGTCTAAAAAGAGGACAAAAGGGAAAAATAAAGTAAACGAAAAGGTAAAAAAAAAAAAGTGATGTGAAAGGGAAAGTGTATGCCAACCTTCAACCCATACCAACAAATTTTAAAGAATGGTAGTCACTCATAGTCACTCCACAAGTTCCTGTGGTAGTTAAGAAGTACCTTATCTTTTGCAAGCTTGGTTCACTGTGTTACAAGAGCCAGGTTTACCCAAAATCAGCCTTGTGGGAAAGTTGACAAATTCCACTTATAATTTGGTGCTTAAAAATTTGTTCAATAATTGTTAAAACCTTGGACTAATCATTTTTATACCTGAAACATACCTGCGCACCCAAAGGTCTCATCCCATTTTTTGGCATATAAAGATCAGCATATTTAATATTTCTGGAAAAGAGCTTTAATTTCAAACTGAAAAGCAGTTGCAGGAAAGCAAAGTAAATGTCATGTTTACTTACAGGGACAGAAATAAAAAACAGTTGTCACAATTATTTATTCATATTGAATACAAACTAACTGGCTTGAATTATTCTGTGCTCTTGAACATTTGTTTCTGAAAGGACTGTAAACCTGCACAGTGGAAATAAGCAACATTGTAAAAGGAACAGAATTTGTAATACTCTGATGCTCATGATGTAAATACTAAATACTATTTTGTGTTTGTAGATGTGAACGAGTGTGAAATTGGTGCTCACAACTGTGACATGCATGCTTCATGTGTAAATGTACCAGGAAGTTTTAAATGTAGTTGCAGAGAAGGATGGGTTGGAAATGGCATTAAATGTATTGGTAAGTACTCAGGGAATAAAGCTCTTCTCTATCTTTTATGTAGTGGGGTTTTTTTGTTTTGTTTTGTTTTGTCTTTCCCCTGAAAGCATCTAATCTGACTGTGTGATTACTCCATTGGAAACAAAGAATCATTCCTCTGTCTGCTGTATTCTGTGGATAGATGGGTATGAAAGATTCTTATGTTTCAGGGCATTGTTTTTCTGAGGAAAAAACCCTAATTGTGTCTCAGAAGCTTGATTTTGTAACTATGCATTTTACAAAGTTTACCTACAACTGCTAGAATATAGAAAACAATAAAAAACGAAAACAATCAAAAATGAAATGGACTGTGTTTTGTGATTTCCCCTCAGTAAGATGTTACTTCTGTCACTTAAAATTATTTTCTGGAAAAGTGCTGTAGTATATATAATTTGTAGGTTCTGATATAAAGCATATTGGAACTTGTGGGAACTTCAAGGAGCTTGATTCTACTTTTGCTGGACTGCAAGAGTTGCATATGTCTCCTTAGCTTCATATTTTGGTTTGTAAGGCTGTAATATTTCCTTGTTTTTCAGAACATTTTGATGTCTATGGAAGAGGAGTTTTATTTAAGAATTAGGCTTTATTGATGTACTATGTGAAAGGAAAAGTACCATATTATGAGATTTTAGTGTGGGACAGATTTTCTAAGCTTCTCAATTCTTATCTGAGAAAAGGGGAAGGTCCCCCTGTCTTTACTATTATCAATTAATTACAAATGTGTGAGGTTCTATTTTTTTTAATACATATTTTTATTTTAAAAGTCCCAAGTTAAGAGGGAAATGTTAAAGAGGTTTTCTGGCAGCATCCTCATAGATAGAACAGCTCCTGGGTATAGAGTGTTATTCCAGAAGACCTCTGGAGGACAGGTGGAAAGGGACTGTGATACGCCATAGCACTGGATAGTGTGACTCAGTCATGGACCTATTACACCATTCCCATCAAATGTGTCCTGAGGGAAAGCAAAGTCTCTTCTTTTTTCTCTCTTTTTTTTCTTTTTCTTCTATTTTTCTTTTTTCTTCTTTTTTTCCCCCATCCAAGTTAACATCCCAGTGGATTCTCATGGGGTCACACTGCTTTCACTTTCTTCAGTTCCTTGAGGAGACTTTCCAAGTATGTGGGAGACTTTTACCAAAGTCTTTTACCAAAGACTTTTTTCTTTGGTTTATTGTTTTGGGTTTTTTTAATAATTTTGATTCAAGTTGTCTAACA
Source organism: Empidonax traillii (assembly GCF_003031625.1). Classification (NCBI taxonomy): domain Eukaryota; kingdom Metazoa; phylum Chordata; class Aves; order Passeriformes; family Tyrannidae; genus Empidonax; species Empidonax traillii. Next base: position 1,026,349 of record NW_020955690.1, read on the forward strand.
GGACATTAACATTTGTGTAACAAGTTAGATGAATTCTATGTCTTGTTGGAAACTATTTTTCCCAATCCTATGCATTTTAATTTAAAGGAAGAAATATTAAAAGTAAATTGCTATAGATTAACTGTGTATCATCTAGTGAGAACTTTCTGTGTTTATGGAGACAATAACCATGTTTGTAGTTGTGCTGGTTAGCTTGACAGTTAATTGTAAGCCAGTTAAATATAGTAATTGCTCTGTTGCTGCATCTTGATCCTGATGTGCAGATCTCGATGAATGTGCCAGTGGGACCCAGCAGTGCAGTGTAGATGCTGAGTGTGTGAACACTCCAGGCTCCTACCACTGTGCCTGTGCACAGGGATTCACTGGGGATGGATTTACTTGTTCTGGTAAGAAGTTGTGTGAAAGCTGACTTGTCACTGATTGTTCTTCTCTTCTGTGGAACTGCAGGACAGTAAATGTAAAAGTATCTTTTCAGATTAGGATTCTTCCCATCTGCATAAGAAATGCTAACAAAGGCATCTGATTTTCTTTTGATTTCCATGCCAACTGGACACAAAATAGATGCTCACTATTAGAATGAACATTATTTATCACACAGTGAGTGACTCAAAATTAAGAGATTGTATATTAAATATTAATGACCATGTAGGGGGTTACTGTGATTTTTAGTGGAGATGAAACACAATCTCTGCTCTCAACTTCTAACACACACTGTACGTGGTTAGCAAATTTGAAGGTTTGAAGGAATGTGTCCTAATGATAGTAAAGCACCTAGAAACTAATGTGAATTAGATAGCTGGCTATTTCAACATAAAAATTAATTTACACCTTGAAAAGAAATTCTTCTGATTAGTATTACAAGGTTTTTAGTTTGAGAATAATAATACTAATATTAGATTTTGTATTTCAAATTTGCACTCATATTTAATTCAGATCTTTGGGGTTTTTTTTTAAATCAGATGTAATCCTAATGGTGACTAATAAAATGAAGAAAGCATTTTTAATTTTTGGGGGATAATCATAAGCATATCTGACAAAATTATGAGTCCTTATGATGACTACAATGATCAATGCCTTCCTTTGTTATTTTGCTCTTTTATAGCTCTTTTGAGACATACTAGAAGAATCTCTGGTAGTGTGCAAGCAGCACTTGTAATGTCCATAGTCCTCAAAGACAATTTTCTAAATTGAATATGAAAATAATTTGCTATGTGTGATTCACTTAGCAAAATTTGCCTTTAAATATTTTTTATGTCAAAATAACACAGCAATATGTAGAGGGAGGCAAAGTTTTGACTTTGCCCAAAGTATTCAACTGATTTGTCAAAGCTAGTAGTACTCAATCTGACAACCTTGCATTATTAAAAAAAAAAAATCTGTTAATGAAAAACAAAGAGTTTTTTGTGGCAAGGTGAAAGGGATAATTTGGAAATTACATGTTTGCTTTTATATAATATTTCTATTTATTTCAACAAGTAAATGTTTTGTTTTATAACTCCAATGCTCAACATCACTATTATTTATATCAGGATATTTTTATGTTTATTTCTGCTGGTGAAACATATCCTTTCAGTGAATTTTTCTGTCTTCCACAGATGTTGATGAGTGTGCAGATAATGTTGATCTGTGTGAAAATGGGCAGTGTTTGAATGCCCCTGGTACCTACAGCTGTGAGTGTGAGATGGGATTCACTCCTGCCTCAGACAGCAAGTCCTGCCAAGGTGAGCTGCTGGTAATTCAGGTTTGTTGTCCGAGTTTGGATTGCTGCTCCAAAGCAAAGAACAAGCAGCGCTGGAAGGACATCAGCCTGGAAGCAGAAAAATCAGCACATGCTTCACATGAAAGTAATTTCTTCAAGCAATATGAATTATGCTGAAGGTGGCTTTCGTCTTTTTATGAAGTTTTCCTGGTCTCTGTCCAAAAATCCCAGAGCAGGGGTTTGCCTCAGTAATTTTTTATTTCTTTTTTAGTTCATTCTCCTCTTTTTGTTACTACTGAATAGTATGTGGAAAATCTTGTGTTCATCACCGTGGGTTTTTTTAGTGAGCTTACATAGGAGAGACAAATTGCACTGAGTGTCCTCATTTTAAAATAAATGTTTCCAGGAAAAATAAAGCAGGCAAATCACTATATTTGACTAATTTATAACAATCCTTAAAATGCACACTGAAGAATTTTTATCATCACCCTTGCACCCTCAATATTGTACCAGGTCATCTGTGTACCTACAGAAGTGTGTGAAGTGTGAAAGAAATTACTGTTATTCTAGTTCAGTTCAGCTTCTATTCCCTATTGTGTTCTTATACCTTTTTTTGGTTCTTGTTTAATATAAGAAGACTGTATAGTCAATTAAAACTTTTTAGCTGGTGCTTTAAAACTTTGTTTCATATTTAATGGTGGAAACCACATAATATCTTGGGAAATTAAAATTCTTGATGAGACATGAAAAAACAGATTCCATAATGTAGTCTCTAAGATTCATCCATAACATGGCACATGTTCTAGCTTTCAGGTGTAGGTGTGTGAATCAGACTTTAGAATAATTTCAGGTACTTCTGAAGGATTACCTGCACCATTATGTAATCAGATCTGTTAATTGTTACCAAGTGTTGTCAGTCTTCTTTACTGAATTTCTTGGTGCAGCTCAGTCATATTAAAGTCATGTCACTGTTCTAACAAAAATCTCCTCATAGATCCAAGCTATTCCAGCCAACCAGTGCTTTGAAAAACTTACAATTCTAATTTTTGAGACGTGTCACCAAAAACTGAAGAATTTTGGAGACGTGCTTGGTGTATTACTGTGATTCCAACATAAATTGGAAGGTGTTCCACTGATTCAGTTGTGCTGTTGGAGAGCTAAAAGATCTGGGAGCTGATTAATTGAAAGTTACCTTTTTCTTTCTATCATTTTAAAGTTGATATATTAACTTGTCCTACGATAAGGAGAGTCCTGGGCTGATTTTTATGTTCAAGAGACAAAATCCAAAGCATAGATTTAGGGCAATAATTCTAATACAAAGAATTAATCCACTTTCTTCAGAAGATCCTTGAGAAGACAGTACATTAGCATCTCAGTTACCTTATTTGGAGGGCATTCAATGGTTGTACTCCAAGGTACTTGTACTCTGTAATTTCCAGATTAAATTTACTCAGGACTTTTGGAAATTACCCACTCATTTCCCCTTAAAAACGTACCTGTCAAATTCCCCTCAAGAGTTAACCCTTCTCATGTATTTCTGCAAGGAAGCATTATATAAATTCTCAACCTTTGTCTAAGGCAAGCCAGCCAAGTTCAACATAGGTATTTTATTACTTTAATCATTTTAATACTCCTTTTGTATATCTTGTGCCATTTTAGTTCATCATTCTTGAAAAGAACACTCAGAATTTCAAATAAAGATTTAGCTGTGCTTTGTAAAAGGGTATTAATGCTTCCCACTTCCCTGTCTGTGCTAAAAATAAGCCACTAGTACATGTGGCCACTAGAATTGTATTTGCCTTTTCCACAGCTGCTTTATTCTGGAAACTTTAAAAGTCTTGCAATCAGACAGTACATGCAGTTTTTTTCCCTCTTGTCTTAATTACCTTCAACTCAGAAGTCTTTTATAGGTTGTGCCTAAAACCAGTGGTGGATGACTGAATCCTCTCTTTCTTCTTACTACACTTTCTTTTCCCAAAAGTGGTATTTTAAAAATCTTAGACTGTGAGCTAGGAAATGACTGATGCCTTTGTACGGTGTTACACTTCTTTCTGTCTAATGCACATCCTGAAAGGAACTTTACCAGATTTTTGACTCAGCATTTGAGTCCCAAGAACTGATTTTTGCTATATTTACTTCACCCTGAGTAAAATAGAAATAAATAACAAGCAGCTTAATGGAGAATGCACAACAAAGAAAGATTTTGTGTAGTATTCTACCCAAAGCAAAAAATTTCTCTTTTAAAATATTTTACATGTCTTCATAACCTTTTAGTAGTATGACACACTGCAATTATTATTGTTATTTTTATTATTATTAATACTAATAGTAATAATAAACTACTACTACTACTACTAATGATAATAATATGGTAATGGTATGCAACTTTCTGTTCTTAATATATTCCTTCAGATACTGATGAATGCTCCTTTCAGAATATATGTGTATTTGGTACCTGTAATAATCTGCCAGGAATGTTTCATTGTATCTGTGATGACGGCTATGAACTAGATCGAACAGGGGGAAACTGCACAGGTGTGTTGCTTCTTTTCATAAATATGTCAGCAAAAAGGATATCTCCTTAAATATGCAGCAGTACAAGGGTTATTCTTAAATGCTTGGTGGTTCTTTCCTTCAATTTCAGCTAAAAGTCACTTGCATTTGAAATTTTCTTGCTCGTTTTGTCTTAGAAAGTAAAATTATTCTTCTTTCCTGTCCAGTGAGCAGATTTATGAATGCAACTTTCCTATTTTAGACATTGATGAATGTGCTGATCCTATTAATTGTGTCAATGGTCTTTGTGTAAATACTCCTGGGAGGTATGAGTGTAACTGCCCTCCAGACTTCCAGCTGAACCCTACTGGAGTGGGTTGTGTGGGTAAGTAAAAGCTACTTGAAGTATTGCTTTAGAAGTCAAAACCAAGGTGGCTGGTTTGGTGGGAATAATGGTAGCGAGATAGAAAAATAATACTTTCACATGGTACATATCCTGTTATGTTAGTTGTTCATCTTATGTTATGTTAATTTCTTAGTGATGGAGTGAAAATAATTAACTGATAAATTGGTGTTTGAAGTTTCTTTAAAGTACACATTTTTAAAATTTTTTGAAGCATTTATTAAAACCTAAAGTTCTTAGATTTGGTACCCATATTCTGCTAGAGAATCACATTCCAAGATCTGTTGTCTTCTATTGTTCTTAATGGTCCTGAGATCTTGTGCTGTAGCCTCTGCCTCAAGAAGCAGTCACAATCAGAATCACCATAGCACAGTCCCAATCAGAACATGGCAATCAAATACTGACAGAAAACTCAAGAAAGATTTCTGATATTTTTCTGGAGTGAAAGACTGGGAAGAGTATATGGGTTATGTTAGAGTATGAATTTGGAAGACATGCAAAAGTTTTTAACTCATCTCTGGTCCTTCTTCTGAAGGACCTGAAAATGAACCCATTTTCCTTGCTGTCTCTAGATATCAGTAACTGTCAGTGTACAAGAGTGTTTTGAGCTTGCCAGTGACTTCCAAAGCACAATGTTATCTGAATTATTCCTTCTAGGTAGGAAATGTTGAATGCCTGCTGTTCCTTGTCCTGGGTCATTGTATGCAGCTGTTGTCACGGGTGCTTTGTACCTAGATAACCGTGTTGGCAGTTGTTACCTGAAGTATGGACCAAGAGGGGATGGGAGCCTATCCTGCAACACTGAAATTGGGGTTGGAGTTAGTCGTTCCTCATGCTGCTGCTCCCTGGGAAAGGCTTGGGGAAACCCCTGTGAGACCTGTCCACCTGTAAACAGCAGTAAGGAAATATTCTCTTGTTCTCCGCCTGTCATCTTAATTTCAAGGTAGTAACAAGGGATGGAAAAAGTATTTGAAATCTTGTACTGTGTAACTATACTTCTGTCATTGAAGCAACTAATTTGCTTCATGAGAGAGCATTCTGGCACAGAATGACAATCTTCCTGCTGCTGTGAGAGATGATGCAGAGGTGTGGACCTGAGTATCAGAAGACTTGACCTTTAATCTTCTGTGACTGGCTTGGTGCCTGTTCTCCCAGTAATAAATCAGTGGTAGCTTTAGAAGGCACTTAATTTTCTTTTACTTTTCTCCTGTTTAAAAAAAAAAAAAAAATCAGAAATTTGCAGAGATGCTTATGTATCCTAAGAATGCAGTTAATTGCATACATCTACTGTGAATTTTTGCTCAGCAACTCCATACTATAGGGAAATAAATTAATAATGTTTAGTACTCAATGGCTTTAATTTGAAGACCTGCAGTAGTTCTCAAAGGAGAGTGTTGATAACTTATATATCTGTGTCTGAGTACTTTCAAACTGTTACCCAGTGATAGTTATCAGCTTTGTAGAGCTTTGAAGTTCTTTGAATAAATAATGCAACAGAAATGTCAAGCATGTTGTTCTTAATAGCCTCATAATAGTGTGAATTCCAAGTTTAACACATATCTTTATCAATAGCATACTGACATTTCATATTAAAGAACTTGTTAAAAAAGAAAATATTTGCCTTTGTAAAGACACAAGATGGAGAAATCAACATTGTGCCTCCTTAAGAGTATCTAAGGTTTGATAATAAAAGAAAGCAGAATCTTATGCTTAATCTCTTAATCTTACCTTGTTTCTCTGTTAATCTAATTGCTTTATTTACTGTAAATAGGTCAAATAGGAGAAAATCAGTGAGTGTAGGAAGGAACTGTTTCTGGTATTATAGTTTTATTCTTTGTAAGACTGACGTGTTCTTTGTTGTACTTTACTTTAGCAGAGTATAATACTCTCTGTCCAGGGGGAGAAGGATTCAGACCAAATCCCATCACTATCATTTTAGAAGGTGAGTTTCTCATAAATGACTGTCATGACTGGTAATTTGAAAAAAAGAAAAAAAAAAACACAAAAAATGTGTCATCTTTGGAGAGATGTATACAGAAACTGCATTTTTCAGAAATCACTACATTTAATGCAAAGCAAAAGCCACTGCTAATATGAATTGGACAATAACATGATAAAAAGTTATACTGTAAAAGAATATTGAAGAAGTCCAACACCATTTTCAGTAGGAAAATAACCTGGTACATGCCTTTTGTGCTTCCTTACTTAAATTGGACATCAAAATTGGACCCTGAAGGATAGATCATTTATGAAAATTGTAACTTATCAGTGGAAGGTGTAAGTTTCAGGAAATATTCATCAGACAAAGAAAACTCTTGTTCCAATAAATGGGCAGGAATGAGGAATTAGATGTCAAAATCAGAAGAAAAAAAATCCATGTGACAAAAGTTACTATTTGGTAAAATTTCAGGGAGGTACTTAAATTCTCTTGTTTCTTTTCATTCTGGAATGAAAATATGTTGGGTTTTGTTCTCTGTTTTCAGACATTGATGAGTGTCAGGAGCTGCCAGGTCTTTGCCAAGGTGGAAATTGCATCAATACTTTTGGCAGCTTCCAGTGTGAATGTCCAAAAGGCTACTACCTCCGTGAAGAGACAAGAACCTGTGAAGGTGGAGTCCCTTGAAGCCTCTTTCTCTGTCACAGTGCAGTTATTATGAAAACCTCTAATTTTCAGCCTTAAATCCAGAAGTGGATTTAGTATATGGTAACCCACACCTTCACCTAGAATGTTCCCTACAGTCATTATCTTTGGCACAATTCATATGATTGATACAAAACTTGAAATGCAACATTTGAATATACTAATATTTCTCTCTACATGATAGACCTCAGCTATGCGTATTCAGTACACTAAGGTGGTTATTAATGATTTATGGCTTCTCACTTCAACACCTGATATCTCCTCCTAGCTTCACTAGGATACACTCCATATATTTTGGGTGTGACAAGGTGTCCTCTTCACATTATTTAAGAGTAGCAGTTTAATTTACTCGATCTAAATAAAGTTCATATTGGTTTTCCTCTCATATTTGAGATTTTTTATAAGTATTGGAGTCAAAAATTGTAAATAGAACCAAAGGTGTCAGGAGTCTTTAATGGTTTCTCATAGTTTGGAGTGTTGTAAGTAATTTTCCACTTCTTTGTTCACTTTGTGAGGAAAAAAAAAAAGCCTTCTTTTCATAAGCAAGCCTGTGAATCCTGAGACTTTACTAAATTTGGATGAAGAAAACTTACCAAACTCAGTTTGAAATTGAAATTGTGTGGGCAAAAAAGGTTTACACCCCCATATCTTAAATAAGAAAATCCAAGAATAGAGCAGCAAGATTATTCAGCATTATAAGGAGTATTTAAAACATCTTTTCTCAATGGAGTAATGAACACATTAGTAGAACTGAAAAGTGACTAACCTTCCTGTGTGAAGAAGGTGTGAAGTCGATGGGCCACAAGGCACTTCAATTTAAGTGGTAAATTCGAGAACTTTGAATTAGAGATCTAAGGCTAGACTAGAACGTTAACAATACGGCTCTTCAGCAGCTGATACAGTAGCTGCGTAACCCAAATCAGAGCTGTACTTACCAACCTGGTCTTCAAATGAAACATTTTTGTTATCTTAGCATTGTTTATCGTGGTCATATTTCTGAGAAACACTTGCTATGACTCAGACCTCTTTTCTCTTGATAATTGTAATGTTTTTGCTTGGTCTCTAGATATTGATGAATGTGTTGCACATCCTGGTGTCTGTGGTCCTGGCACCTGCTACAATACCTTGGGGAACTACACCTGCATTTGCCCACCTGAATATATGCAGGTGAACGGAGGACATAACTGCATAGGTATGCACAATGTCATCTTTAGTAGAACTGTCTGAATATGAAGCTGTTTGGTGGCCAGGCTGTGTTCAGATTTCCTTAGATGAAGTTGGTTCTGAAGCTCTTTAGCTTTTTTAACTCTCAATTATGATCAGTTAGCCAGGAAAGAGATCCCTGTGATTGGCATGCAGCATTCAAGTGCTCTTATTCTGTAGGAGAACTCACTGTTCACTAGTTTATTTTCACTAGCCATTTCCAAATGTTATTTAAGGGTCACATTAGCATCTGCAGTGTGTTTGTGATTTCCTGGGAGTTTTCTTTTTTCCCCACTGTGTCTTGGTTTTAGACTTACCTGAAATTTGACATATTTTCAGTTTTCAGAAGCCAGAGTGAATGAACCTTTCTCTGATTTCGTGGGGGGTTGATATTTATTTAAGTTACACTGTTGGCTAGTTCACAAGTGATTATTTGCTCACATCTAGACCTGAGGAAAAGCTTCTGCTACAGGAGCTATAACGGAACCTCCTGTGAGAATGAACTGCCCTTCAATGTGACCAAAAGGATGTGTTGCTGCACATACAATATTGGCAAAGCCTGGAACAAGCCTTGTGAACTGTGTCCAACTCCAGGAACAGGTAAATCTAATCCTCCCTTTTTGTTACTTTCTTTGCTTATTTACTAAAATATATATTTGAAAAAAGAGCAAAGATGCCTAGATAAAACTAAAAAACTCAGGTACCTGTTTAATATAAACACACGTTATGTCTTTTATTTGTGATGCTGGTGTAAAAAACATACTACTTTCCTTCCAAATGGTTTATACTGATGACATAAGGGAAACAGCAGATTATTTAAGAAAGATTTTTCCTCACAAGCAGTAAACAGGAGGAAAACAGGACTGAAAAGAATAGAAAAGAACCTTCTCCTTTTCTTTCTTAAATAAGAGGAGGGAGAATGAAGAAATGTTCCTAGCAGTCAGGAATGGGAGATGGAATTAAGTTAGAGAGAGGAAATACATGTTTGCTATCAAAGAGAGCTCATAAAATTCTTTCCTGTAGCTGTTTGTCTCATTCCATAAAATTGTCATTATGTGACAACATGATGAGAAAAATGCAGCAGATTACTAGGAGGGATTCATGCAATTAATATTCTTGGGTAGAATAAAGAATTCTCCTTTGAGTTGGTAAGAAGGAAATTCTCAATGACTTCTGCAGATTTTAATGATTTGTTAAAACAAAAGCTGCTTGTTAATGTGCCAGCTATGGTGTTAACTTATTTTCCAAAATATTTCAATATTGCCTTGTTAGCACTTTTAAATGTCTTTACTGATTTGCAGACATGGTTGAACCTTTATCACCATGAGCAGAGATTGCGTAAGGGATCAAACAAAAATTCTATGTGTAAATAGTCGAATAGCTGCACTTATGTCATATAATGTTGTCATATAATCAGTTGTTCTGAAATCTGGGTGGGGGTTACACATCACAGACAGGGGTTGTGATGTACTGACCTTAACCAGTTTGCCAGACTGAGCCCAGTAGCTCATTAAGAGCATTATTCTGCTCTGATGAGAATTCTGTTGTTCCTCTGAGTGAAATTCACATGCATTGGCATGTCAGTATCTGTTTGGAGACTTTAGGTAGTAAAGATTGTTTTGGTATTATACAGATCATAACCATTAACATACAGACTTTGAACAGAAATAATAATTGGGTTTTGTTAATTTTTTAAGCAAAGAACAGTAGAAAAATGCTTCACTGTTAAGAGGTAACCAAGAATTTACAGAACTATTTCATGACTTGATAATTTCAGGAATGCCTGATCTCAGAGAGTCTTTTTCCCATTATGTTACAGATTTTTTTGTCCTAAAGAATAATGTAGTGAATAGTATATGGAGTTTTGAAATGTTTTTCATTTTTCATCCTCTGCCACAGTGGTAGACGTCTCTATGGCCCTGTAGTGTTAGTATTTTGATTTGCATTCATTTATTGGCAACCTGAATTTTCAATACAAATTGTAGAAGAGGTAGTGGCTCTTCTGAAGAGATTTTACTTGAAAGAGCTCTTGAAAAGTTGAGAAGACTACAAGTAATTCTTGGGAGATTTATATATTTACTGTAAATGCATTGTCCTCTTTTTTTGCTCTAGCCGAGTTCAAGAACATATGTGGGAATATTCCTGGCTTCACCTTTGACATCCATACTGGAAAAGTTGTTGGTAAGTTTCACTAAACCTATTTTAAGCAGAAATTATTTTGTATAACACCTGTATAGTAGTAAAATCGACATTTTATATACTAAAATTTTGTTTTCATTGTGGGATTACAATGGTGACATAAATTGTAAGACCAATTTTTGTGTAAAATGTTTCTGTTTTTTTTATTTCTTCATTTTGTTGTGATATTTTGCTCACCTGTCATCCTAGTTCATGATATGAAATGTAAAATAAAAGGTTTTGGCTTCAAAAATACTGTGACACTTCCATGCATATTTCTAACATTTATGCATTTTGGTCCAATACTTAATGTTGCTCTGTTTTCATCGCTTCCTGAACTTCACATAGTTTCTTTTCTCTCATAATGGGCACATGTTTCATTTTGTGACTTGTATACAATTCTTTTAGTGTAAAAGGAAATTCTTAGCTGAGTTCTAAATACTAAAACTAGCTCATCTGACTTTCAGACATTGATGAATGTAAGGAAATCCCAGGAATCTGTGCAAATGGTGTTTGCATCAATCAGATTGGCAGCTTTCGCTGTGAGTGCCCCACTGGATTCAGCTACAGTGACCTGCTCTTGGTCTGTGAAGGTGATTTGAAGTGATGTTATTTTCTACTGAGCCTCCATAAGCAAGTTTATCTTAAAAGGGAAGGGGTACATGTACTTCTTGTGTTTTTCAAAATCTAAGAGACTGACTGGGAGCTTTTTCTGTAGGGCTCAAGGCTATGAAACAGTTGAGTGTTTTGTCTTTAATACATATGCTCATGCACTTAATAAAATTTATAATAGCTTTCTGTCAGACAATTTATTGACTCCTAAATAGGTGGTGGGGTGGCCATATGGAAGCTCCTGGTAGGAGACCATGCCAGTCATAGGTCATTTATCACCACCACTTGAGACTCTTAGAACGCTTCCATCAACACTGCCTCCGTACAATCCTTAACATCCACTGGACGGATTATGTGACCAACACGTCTGTCCTTGAACAGGCAGCAGTCACGAGCATTGAGGCCATGCTGCTGAGAACACAGCTGTGCTGGACAGGGCACGTCTCCAGGATGCAGGACCATCGCCTCCCTAAGATCATGCTCTATGGGGAACTTGCCACTGGCTGCCACAAGAGAGCCGCAAGGACTGCCTGAAACAATCCCTCAGCCTTGGCCATACTGATCACCACCATTGGTCTACCCTGGCCTTCAATCAAGAGACATGAAGACACACTATCTATCACACTGCTGCTTCTTCTGAGAACACATGCGGGATCACTCTCGAGGAGAAAAGACAATGCAGGAAGAATCACGTCTTGTCAGTGTCACCTGCGGAGTCTTTCTGTTGTGCCTTCTGCAACCGGACTTGTCTATTTCACATTGGCCTTTTCAGCCACCAACGCGCTTGTAGCATGCGTGGGTAGAGCCCTTCTCAAATCTTCATTTGCGAAACCTAGCCATGAATGAATAAATGAATGAAAATAGGTAGTAACTGAATTGATTTGATTTGATTTCATTTCATTTCATTTGATGGAGAAAATTTAATTTTTGTTCTCAAAACTTCTCCAGGAAAAGGGTTTTTTTTTGTTGGTTTTTTTCCATCTTCTCTTATGCTACAGTTTTAGAGGTAGAGATAAGCTAATAGTAGAACTTTGTATGTCCTGAAGTCAGTAGGATTTTTGTCTTTAATATTCAAGGGTTCTGTGCTAACATGTGTGCCTTTAAAAAGTGAACAAACTGTCCCACTTTTTCAGTTCAAAGGCAAAGAGGTGTGTTTTTTTTTTTAATACTAAAACTAATTTCTTTAGGCAGATGTTTAATGTTGCAAAGCCACTTACATGTGTAGTAAGTTGGATTTGTAGCATCCTTCTTCATCCAAAAAAGGACGAAAGTGTATTGATTTATTGTGGACTAAAGATTCATTCCACACAAGGCAGACAGTGTGGTCTTCGAGGCAGAGAATGGTTTCTGATGTCTGAACCTTGGTCTTTCAGATATTGATGAGTGCAGCAATGGAGACAATCTCTGCCAGAGAAATGCAGACTGTATCAACAGCCCTGGGAGTTACCGCTGTGAATGTGCTGCCGGTTTTAAACTTTCACCCAATGGTGCTTGTGTTGGTAAGAAATCAGCTGGCTTTTCTCTTCTGTTGTTTGTACCTTGTGCTTTCTGCTGTTTTTACTTTATAACCATGTTTCTCTGCAGAAGAGAAGAAAAGATAGGGTAACATTTTTAAAAAACATTCTTCATGCATCTCTCAAATCCTGACAATATGTTAATCTCAAGGTGTATAGGTAAGCACCTCCTATAAAATGAAGTTTTGTTATGATTGAAGTTTATTTATAGACAATTTTGTGTCTGCTTTTAATAATAATAACATTATAAAAATGTTATTAAGTAAAATGGGGGAATAATGGAAGTCAATAACATGCAACATCTGCTTAATACTTTTGTTGTAGATCGCAACGAATGTCTGGAAATTCCTAATGTTTGCAGTCATGGTTTATGTGTGGACATGCAAGGAAGCTACCAGTGTGTGTGTCACAATGGTTTTAAGGCATCCCAAGATCAGACTATGTGCTTGGGTATGAAAAAAACAATACTATTGTGTGTGGTTTTGTTTGCTTATGTGTTTTTCAAAGGGGAAGAAGATGAGACTCTTTTTTGGAGATCATAGTGCCATTAAAAGACTGATTCATACATTTCTGAATTATTTTGTGACTAAAGTGTGTGAAGTTGTCCTTGTCTGAGGAAAAAAATCACAGTATTCTCAGAGATAGATCCCTGTTACTGAAGAATTTATGAAAATTTTCACAAAAATACATCATAGTGGCTTATTTGGCAGAGAATTTTATAGGATGTATCACAGAGTGATACAGTGTAGAGATAAAAAGACACATGTTTCAATTATTTAGAAATTTATTGAGCATGTTTTGTTTAAAAATAGAATCCCACATTTAATGTAACTTAAAACTCTACTATTTTTATATGAAAATGATGACATGATAGAGATGATATAAGAAATAAGATTAAAAAACAAGAGTATTTTTCTTGTTCTTTTAATTCATAATCAGCTCTACAGGGTCTTAAAAAGAAAAGGTGATGCATGTGTAAGTTTGGTTCTTGCTGAGTTAAAATAGCAAAAAATAATTTTTATTTTTGAAATAATTATCATCTAAATATCAATTCTAACCATAGAGAAGTTCATTATCTTCTGTAAGATAGGTATCTTCTAATTCAATTTGAAACAGACAAATTAAAACCTATTCACACTGTAGTATATATTCATATATGCCTAGAGTCTTCTCATATTTTAACTAAATCACATTTGTCAAAATATCTGAGAAGGATATTTTGAAAAGTGACTCAACACTGCAAAATTTTGAAGTAGGACAGAATCTCAGTACCTTCTAGACCCTTAATGGAACTCCAGAAATTACTGAAACATACAGCAGGACACAATGAATTTTAGTGCATTTTGTAAGTGGATATCCATTTCCAAAAGTTTGTAACTGGTCTTTATAATTCTGGATGTAGGATTTCCATAATATATTTGCATATGTAAATTGAATTATGAAATGCATTTTAAACAGCTTTTTGTGGGCTCTCAGGAAAATATGTACATAAAATTTTATCATTTCAAGACCTTTTACTGATTTCTCTTCATACATAGAAATTCTTAACATACTTGTGTATGTTTAGAAATGCTATTATGGAAAATAAAAAGACAGAATGCCTTGAGATACTGCACATACACATTTATTTTTACATTCAACAGTAGCTTTTATCTTAGAATATATATAAAAATGCATCATGTAGTGTTTTCCTATGTGTACTGAGAAGCTATAAAACTAAATAGTGTAAATAGATAATGCAAGAGATTAAATGAGAGATGAAAGTTTAGGATACTGTAACTGTGCACAGACAACATATCTGGGAAAATCAGTTCTCACATGCAGTTTGTTTCTCTTTGCAGATGTTGATGAATGTGAACAACATCCATGTGGAAATGGAACCTGTAAAAACATGGTTGGATCATATAACTGCCTGTGTTACCCAGGATTTGAATTAACTCGTAATATTGATTGTGTGGGTAAGAGATGTAATCCAGACTTTTATTTTCATTGCTGCTGGCTTGTATGCCAAGGGGGATGATATATAGTTAAACAGAAGAAAGGTGTTACAGAAGGAAGACAGAACAAGGCCTACTTATTCCTTTCTGGTTCAGGAGAGAACTACAACATCTTGAAAAAGTGTTTTAAATGCTCTCCTTGTCCAGGAAAGGGAAAATTCATGGGTCAAGTACAGAGGGTAATGATGGTTGCGGGGACATCACACTGGTGACCTGTCACTAGTAGGGTTCCACAGGACTCCATCTTAGGCCCTGTGCTCTTCAACATCTTCATTAATGACTTGGACACAGGACTGGAAGGGACACTGAGCAAGTGTAGTGGTTTTGCATGTGACACAAAACTTGGAGGAGCTATTGCCTCCCTTGAAGACAGGGAGGCCCTGCAGAGAGACCTGGACAGATCAGAGGGCTGGGCAATCACCAATCATAGAAAGTTCAACAAGGGGAAGTGCTGAATTCTGCATCTGGGAGGGGCAACTCCAGATATATGGACAGACTGGGGAATGAGATGCTGGAAAGCAATGCTGGAACGGACCTGAGGGTCCTGGTCAGTAGTCAGCTGGACATGAGTCAGCAGTGCCCTGGCAGCCAGGGGGGCCAACCCCATCCTGGGGGACATCAGGCAAAGCACCATCAGCCAGGCCCAGGAGGGGATTGCCCTGCTCTACTCTGACCTGGGACAGTCTCACCTAGAATATTGGGGCAGTTTGGGGTGACACAATATAAGAAAGATACTAAGCCACTAGAGAGCATCCAGTGGAGGGTCATGAAGATGGTGAAGGGCCTTGAGGGTAAGCCATGTGAGGAACAGCTGAGGACACTTGGTCTGTGAAGAGGAAACTGAGGGGAGACCTCATTACAGTTACAACTTCCTCATGAGGGGAGGAGGAGGGGCAAGCTCTGCCCCTCAGCAAGATTCTGCTCTGTGGAGACCAGGGACATGACCTGAGGGAATGGCCTGAAATTGTGTCAGGGGAGGTTTAGGTTGGATATTAGAAAACAGTTCATCGCCCAGAGGGTGTTTGGGCACTGAACAGGCTCCCCAGGGCAGTGGTCACAGCACCAAGGCTGACAGAGCTCAAGGAGCATTTGGTGATACTTGGGGACACAAGGTATGACTCTGGGAGATGGTCCTGTGCAAGCCCAGGAGCTGGACTCAGTGATCCTTGTGGGTCCCTTCCAATTCTGCATATTCTGTGATTTTGTGAACTAAAAGGTTATTCTAGTAAGCAGAGTCTGCTGCCAAGGAAGGGCATTCTTTGCCAAGGAGGTTATTCCTTTTGGCAGAATAGCTGCCAGTTTACTGACAGGAGCATCCAGCACCTCTGCTCCAAACTCAGACTTGGATTTTTGTTAGCACTCTTGACAGCTTCAAGGGCCTCAGGGCATTCTTCCAAACTGTCCCAAAGGCAGTTTAGCACATCCTATGATAATATTTTTGAGGCACTTCTGCTTGTAGAACTGTAACACAAAAGAAATGCATTATAGAATAATGTAGTAACACAGATGTGGCTGAAGCAAAAGATACATCTTCCTCAGCAGCTGGTACTTAATGCTTCTGACCAAGACTAAAACCCTTCAGTAAAACTGACGCTTGTTTTCAGTCAAATTCAAGTATTGCAAAGCAAAAAAGTGTAAGTTCTTCTTACACCATAATGCTTCTCTGATCTCCTTTTCATTTATTCTGACTCTTTCTCACCTGTATTTTTCCTTATGCAGCACTCCTTTAGGTCTGCATTATTGAAGTAACTCTGCAAAATAATAAGCATTTTCAAACCTTGTTTTCCAAACTGTTATGAGGAAGGAAATCATTCTGTAGAGAGCAAATTACCTTGTCCATCATTACGAGTCCATATTGGTAGGTCAGGTTTTAGGAGGAAATTTGAGTGCATATAAATCCAGAAAAAATTCAGAACTGTCCATAAAACGTTTTCTCTTCTGTCTGTGGACTTGGTATCATACAGTCACTTGGCTGTAATTGAATGTTTCCAGATGCAGTAACTAAGGTAATGCTACACGTCTGAAAATTATAATACCCTCTAAAAAGAGGATGTTGTTTAAATAGAGCATATACCTTAATGCACTAATGAATAAGAGTTACTTTCCCCTAGCTGTAAGCTGTTACCTTGTTGCTGCAAAATTTGCCTTTTGTGCAGAAATATATTTGCAACTTGAGTATTTACAACATACTGGATATACTATGCCAGGACTCAACTCTCACTTCTAGGGTTTATTTTGTTGTTTTTTTTTTTCACAGATATTGACGAATGCAGTTCCTTCTTTGGTCAGGTGTGCAGAAACGGACGGTGTTTCAATGAAATTGGTTCCTTCAAATGTTTATGTAATGAAGGGTATGAGCTTGCTCTAGATGGCAAGAATTGTTTCGGTATGTATTATGCCATATGAAGATGTTAAAGCACTGATGAGCTGAAATAAACTCTTGACTCCCATCTAGAGGGAAGCAAGACAGTCTGAATATCTAAGTATAAAAAAAGAAAGACAGTGATTAAAGTGAAAACACAATAGAAGTAATAGGTTTTTGGAATAATTGTTGGTCTTCAAGCAATTAATTGCCTTAGAAAAAGAAAATGAGTGAAGAATCCTACAGTCTTTTTCATTAATAAGTCTTCTTTATTATCATAAGAATTACAAAGATTGTAAACCTTTCTTGATTCCATCTACTCTCCAAAGATACTAACGAGTGTGTGGCACTGCCTGGTTCATGTTCTCCTGGTACCTGTCAAAATTTGGAAGGATCATTCAGATGCATCTGTCCACCAGGATATGAAGTAAAAAGTGAAAGTTGTATTGGTAAGGCAAGTTGTAACTGTTGCTTCTGAACAATTTTAATATTAGGAAAAGTATCTGGTTCTAATTTGGTGGAAAGCAGTTGTATACCCTAATGTTTGTGAATGTTTCCTGACTTAAAATCATGGTGTCAGGGAATAAGTATGAGAAGTCTTCAGGAAGAGGTTTTGAAAACTAAAGGCAAAATATTTTGTTTGTATTGTACTATGTTTTGAACATTGATTTCTTCATTGCTGCAAACAGAAATAATTTTTTAAAAAAGAAGAGTTTTTTATTTAATTTGCCTTTTTAAAAATATAATTCATAAACAAATCTGTGCACTGGATTTATAATGTATACAGAAGGTAATTATTGGCAATGAATGCATGAACTGAGCACATAGTTTCAGAGGGTGTGAAGTTTAAAAATCTTGATAAAATTATGGAGCTTATGGGAACAATCAAATAGTTTTCTTCTAAAAACTGTTTTCTGATTTTACATTTTATATAATGCCTATCAAGTGTGAGATTCACAAGCGGAGAAAGAGGATACAGCAGGCCTATCATCAGTTTGTATGTTCTTGTTCGTTCATACAGGTCTCATATAAAGGTTCAAATGTCATTTTAGAGCTGAATGTCACACAATGAATTAAGATTTGGTGTGACAGAGAAAAAGAAATAAATCCAAGTTCCAACTCCCTTTTCCGACAGAGCAAAGCACAGAACAACTTCATTTATTGGACATTTCAATTAATTATGTGGAATACCTGACAAGGAAGGTGCACACAACTAGATTTGGGTAGCTAAGACTGGAAGCTCTAGGTTTGTACATGATCACAGCATTGAGTAAGCATCTTTCTCTCCACTGTGACTGTATTAAAAAACCTGATTTTTAGCTTAGAAGTCTGAAGTTAGCTGGTGTGAAATCCCAGACACACATTCATCCAAGTAACTCCCAGTAAAAAATGTGCAGCTTCTCCTTGTATGGGCTGAAAGAAAACAAAAACACTGGAAAGGGCATAAGGATTTGGCTTGTAACCACCTAATCTATGTGGCTGCAGAAATGGGAACCATTTTTGAATTTTTTGTCTTCAGCAGTAGGATTTATTTTCTAAGTCCCCAGAGTTCTATCCGCCTTTTGTCTCATGCCACCATATTCAGTTTGCCTTCCAAGTTCATGGTTTCTTTTGGCAGCTGCTGATGCCATATTAGCAATTATGTTTGAGTTGAATTCAAATCACCTCAAGTTATAAAATCATGAATACATTAAAAAAAAAAAAAAAAAAAAAAAAGGAAAGCTTTTGGTTTTCCAGGACTATTACTGTTTATACCTATACTATAGTACCCTCTCAGAATCTTTTTGTGTTTTTGAGAGTATCCGTGGCTGCCAAATCAGAATAAAAGGGACGCAATTGCATCGTTTTTCTTCATTCAGCCATATGTCCAGAAAACTTGCACCTACCATTCCTAGAAAATGCCTAGGTGATCACATGTGATTGTATGAATACTTAGATTAATATTATGACAGCTCTTACAACATATGTTCCCCATTACTTTTTATTGATCTTGTATGCAAGGAGCTTTATAAGAATACATTCTTTCTGTCTGTAATGTGAAGGCTGGTAATGGTTAGATTACTTTTTGAGGTTGGAGTGATTATACGCAGGAGAAACCAAAATGATTGGGGCCACAGAAAAATTCTTAGTTTTCACTTACCTATGTAATGTATTCCTTTCCATTTTACGGGAATAAAGGGGCAAAGACTTGTTTACTTCCAATCTGGCTCATCACCTGTTCGTCACGGCTACAGGAGTTTCAGCCCAAGCCATTCATTACGGTACAGTAAGCCGCTCCTTGCAGAGAGCAGTTTTCCCATCCCATGCAGCTGAATTGCTGAGCTTCATATATTAACAACTATCACAGTAACTGGGAAATTAATTACCGTTTTCTCTGAAATGGTTCACAAAGTAAGAGCCTGACTATGGGAAGCTACTGCAGAGTTCAGTCATATGCCAGAATACGCTTACAGTGGTTTGTCCATGTGCTGTTCCTAATAGCAATTTCCAAAAATAGGACAACATGTAATATTTTTCAGAAGTAGTGTCACAGACTCTATTCCTACCTGAATTATTCCATCACTCCACTTATATTTTCCAAATAATAAAAAGTGTATTTCCATTGTTTTCTTACCTGCTAAATACAGGGTGGTTTTCTAAAATTCAATATGGCAGAGAATCCAAAAAGTATGAGCAAAAATGGCATTTCAAATTTGTGAGTCAACACCCATGAAGCTTACTTTCATTAAGAGTACCTATTCCTGCCTACAGTTTGATTAAGAT
The DNA here is from genome assembly GCF_003031625.1 of Empidonax traillii. NCBI lineage: Eukaryota > Metazoa > Chordata > Aves > Passeriformes > Tyrannidae > Empidonax > Empidonax traillii. The sequence goes on from NW_020955690.1 coordinate 1,046,214, forward strand.
CAAGATGGATATTATTCTAGAATGCTTACACAGCCATGGCTCTCTGATGGTTCTTTCAATATTCCTTACTGAAAGATTTAGGAGGGATTTTTCTTTGAAGTTTGTTAGAATACATTTCAGAATTTATCAAATTTTAATTGTTATTTAATTGTTATTTAAAAATTACTTTAGCAAGCAGGGTCATATATTCTGTCAGTATTTGCAGTACAAAATAAGTTTAAATATAGTTTTAAATAATAGATATGAAAAATTAAATGTCTCCTTTTGTATTATTTTCTTAATCTGTCTTCTATATATAGATGCAGGATGTACAGCTTGATACTGTGAGCTCCACAATTTTACAGACACTTGACGCTTTTATTAAGTCCTCATTTTCTGGCTTAAGCTTTTGATAATTATTTAATGTAATATTTAGTAATATGCCTCTACTAAAAAAATTAATCTCAGTGTCTTCAAGTAGTCACAGCATTACATTAAATTATGCAACTGAACATATTTTCAGGAACAGATTTTAAATAACAATGAGAGTGGCAGTGAAAGATTGCTAAAATAAATCTGGGTATGCAAATACGATTAAAGGTGTCCCTCTACTAATTGGTACCTATAGTTTCAGTTCCATAATCTGTCATTCAGCATGAAAAAAGCACACCCTTAATTAAAAAGAACCTCCAACATAACAGATTTTTGAAAATTCATATTTGGATGTTTTATGTTTTAAGAAAAGTATCGTTCTTATCAGAAAAAAAAGCATGTATTTAATGTTTGTATTATAAATATAACAAAGAACAGAGAATGGTATTTGGAAAGGTGGGTCCATGCGAGTGGAATGCTCTAATTTGAAGGATTCAGTGGAACCTTCAGGCTGCCTTATCTCTTGTGTACTTTAATGGAAGCTACTGAATTTAAATAACTAAATTAATAAACAAACTTTCCTGGCCAAGGAAGTCACAGTCAGTGAGGTTACAGTGAACCTTTTCTCCATTACTTTACAGATGTTAATGAGTGTAATGAGGACCCCAACATCTGCCTCTTTGGGTCTTGTAAAAACACCCCAGGAGGTTTCCAGTGCATTTGTCCTACAGGTTTTGTGCTCTCTGGTAATGGAAGGAGATGTTTTGGTAAGTTAATGATTAAGGAATATAATAACTTATTCTAAAAGATAATAGAAGCTCTGTAGAAGTCCCTTCCAAACTATGGCCTTATGAGGCGTGCAGAGTGCTTTCAAAATAGTATGAAAAATATAAGCCTTATTCCTTCCAGTGCTAGAGAGTCATCATCTAATACTCTTTTTTAGATACTCGTCAGAGCTTCTGTTTCACTAACTTTGAGAATGGGAAATGCTCAGTGCCAAAGGCTTTCAACACCACAAAGGCAAAGTGCTGCTGCAGTAAAATGCCAGGAGAAGGATGGGGTGATCCTTGCGAGCTCTGTCCAAAGGAAGAAGAAGGTATACATCATGACTGAAAATTTTTAGATGATAGAAAACGAAGAGCACATTGGTGTTGTACCCTTTGATCATTAGAAATAGAGATTTTTTTGGCATTCACTCTTAATGGCCTTTTCTGGAATAATTTTCAAGCCAACAAAATGAATAAAATTAAATAGAAGAAAACATAAGAAGGGAAACACTGAGTTTTTGGCTTTGCTCTGTAGAGAACTGAACAAGTATCCTCCATCTGTAGATCTAGTCTAGGCAAAAGAGAAGAGCAAAATGGGAGAGTGCAAAAATCCCTGAAATAACAGTTTTCAGTTCTCGGGTTTCTCCAGATATGGAAAAGGGAAGGCACCAAGCACATCCACACAGAAGCTGAACAAGCGATAGTGCTGCTTTACTGACCTAAAGACAGTGTTACTTTTGCATCTGGCCAAGACAGTGTCATGACTGTGGCTTAAAGGGTTGACAATTTTGAAAAATGTGATACAGAAGATTTTTTGATGGCTTTAACCATCTCTCATGGTTCATCCACTCTTCTTTTTTAAAAGAAAACATATCTCTACAGTTGCTTTTCAGGACCTGTGTCCTTATGGTCATGGAACTATTCCTGGAATTGATAATAAACGTGAAGGCAGGTATTCTTTTCCTATTAATTAAATTTAAAAAAAAATTATATTTAAAACTAGAATACTATAGTATGTGGTAGCTTACTCCTCATAGCTGTTGGTGACGAGGCTGACCTGTAAAATGTGGACCATTTGGAATGATAGTTGAAAGAACACTTTTGAAATTGCGCGGCTCAAGATGAAAAGGATTGGGTGCTTAGCTCTTTTTTAAATGTTTTTTTTTAAGAGTTGAAATGCATCAGCTAAATTATTGATAATATCTTCCTGCTTTTTAGATGTCAATGAATGCCTTGAGAGCCCAGGAATTTGCACCAATGGTCACTGCATCAATACTGATGGATCATTCCGCTGTGAGTGCCCCATGGGATACAACTTGGATTTCACTGGAGTACATTGCATTGGTGTGTACAATTTGTAGGAAATGTAACACTTGAATTGAAAACATAACTCGAAATGTGTCCCAGTTCTCTTCAGTTTGCATTTATTCATTATACACAGATACTGATGAATGTTCAATTGGCAACCCGTGTGGAAACGGTATGTGCACTAATGTGGTTGGCAGTTTTGAGTGCAGCTGTCATGAAGGATTTGAGCCAGGCCCAATGATGAATTGTGAAGGTAATCCACCCTCTTTTTTTTTTTTTCTTGATTTTTTGTCCAATCCTTAGTATTCGAACTACTTTGTTAACCAGGTCTTTGGTGCCATAATAACCAGGAGGGAAAAAAGTTTCTAAGCTTGAAATACATCATTAAAAAGGAAGTTGTGAATTGATTTAAGCAATATTTTTAGATTATCACAAGATTTTCCCAAACTGCATGATGTTGAATGTTACATTATTCAGTTGCTGCTGATGCATCTCTCCTCATTACTTAGGGGAGTATTTTCTTCTGTCTGTTTTGTCTGTTTTAAACTAATCCAGTTTCATTAAGTACCTCTTATTTTTCATAGTGCGTTAATTGTGTACGACGCTCATCAGATGCTAATCAGGATTCTTCTTACAGATTTTGTATTTTATGATTCATAATTAGTTTGCTTTTTGAAGTAATATGTTTGTTGGGTTTTTTTAGAGTTTGTGAAAAAATCTGACATTTCTCATCACACGGAAATACATTAAAAATTATCATATTAAAAAAAATCTGAAATGGGCCTGTTCCAGATTGTCATTCTAAACTCAAGTGATTCTATAGATATTATGCCATTATTCTTGAACAGAGCATTTTTCAGTTTTCTCTAGTCACTCAAAACCAAATGTCTGTAAGATTCTAGTTTGAATTATTACATTTCTGATAATTTTAGCTGACAAGGGAAGCACAGGTACAACAAAACCTTCATGATGGTTGTTTTAGAACTTAGTAGAGAATGATTATTTTGTTTCTTTTTGTTCAGATATAAATGAGTGTGCTCAGAACCCCTTGCTGTGTGCTTTTCGTTGTGTCAACACTTATGGTTTCTACAAGTGCACCTGCCCAGTTGGGTACGAATTAAGAGAGGACAGAAAGATGTGCAGAGGTAATGACTGATGTATAAACTCCTCTCTACCTTCCATCACCCTGTACTGGCCAAAGCATAATCCAAATATTTCTGTGCATCTTGCATTCATCCTCTCAGTGGAATGTAGCAAACAGCTCAGCAGATGATAATTTACCCTTTCAGAACTCACATAAAAAATATTTAGTATTTTTGTCAAGTATCTCCCTTGATGGGGACCGTACAGGCAAGGAGGTCACAATGGTGAAGTTCATCTTTAACATGCCAAGATAATACAGCTCGCAAAATTAAGACATCTGCAAATAAGCATAGCTCTTAGATTTTTTTTCTTCAGTGCTTGTTAGTTAGGGAAGCCTATACGTCCTTTTTTCTTTAGAAAATTCTAGTCTTCAGTAACTGAAGCTACTAGAAGGAAGTTCAAACACAAATATGTTGGTTTTTTTGCCAGATCTAGATGAGTGTGTTGAAGGTCGCCATGACTGTGAATCAAGAGGCATGATCTGCAAAAATTTGATTGGTACTTTCATGTGCATTTGCCCTCCTGGAATGACCCGGAGATCTGATGGAGAAGGATGCACAGGTAAAGCTTAGAAAGGGAAGAAGGCATCTATTGAAATATGTACAAGCAAAAAAAAAAGTAGAAAATTCTCTGTATATGTATATAGTAAACTAGAAAATAATAATTCATAAAGAACAGTTAAGGTAGCTAATGATGCCAAACGTTTTAAACTTTCTTTTTTGTTTCAAGGTTTGAGCCTTATCTGGAAGTAATTCTGCATGACTAATCAGGATTCCAGAAGAAACACTCTATTTTTGTATAGCAAAATCCAAAAGTTTTCAGACAGTTATTACATTTAAGAAATTAAATTGCCAAACAACCGAGACCTCATTTGATGGGTAGGAAGCAAAATTATCACAAACAAAAAATTATGTTTCCTTTAGCATTAATATAAATAATGTGTCAGTTCTTTAAAGAATCAACACTGTAAGATTCTGGAACTACCTATAAATGCCATAAAGAGCAAAAGATATGGAAACTGCCAGAGTTCAAAATAATTTCCCATCCTGTAAGTAACAAACATCTTTCCTTCATCATTTACTCAGTTGAGGCGGAAAGATAACTACATTTTAGCAAATTATACTTCTGGTATATAAAAAAGACCATTCCAAAGTTCTCTGCCAGAAAAATAGTAAGCATCCACCTTAGTAAATACTTTAAAACAGTGTTCCTTGTACAAGAGATTACTCCTCCCCCTTACAGAGCTTTCTGATTTTTTTTCAGGGAATATGATCTGTATTAACAAGAACTTTGTATTTTTTGACATGTAATTTTGCCTTTAACTCACCTGAGTTTTTTCTGAGGTTTCATTTTAAACATCTATAAAGGTGTGCCATTGCTTACAGTATCTGTGTCATTAGCTATGGAAAAAAATACACTAAAATTGTAAACTTTTGGGGGGAAATATGTGGACTGAAATATGACATTGAAGATCAAATGTATTCAGAGACTATTAGTGATTACGAAGTGAAAATTTTTTACTCAAATCGTGCATGTATTCCAGTTTTATTTAAATATTACTTGCCAGACAAGTGTTATGACTAGAAGTTGCTTTGCTGAAAGTGTTTTCTGCTTCTTGCTGTAAGTTGCAGAGCACATAGAAGGATTAAAATATTAATTTCAGATTTATGATTAAATATTTATTATTAAATATTTTTATTAAAGTCTTGTATTTTTATTGTTACAAGGGTTTTTGTCATTGTTGTTGTTGTTATTATTATTATTATTTCTTTCCTGGAATGCAGTACAGAAGGAATGGAATAGGATAATATTACTAAGAAAGTCCTTTCCAGTCTTAAACAGTTGTTGCTTTTTCCACTTCTTGCAGATATTTTTCAAATATTACAGACAATAATTGATGCATTCTAGGAGTCTGATGTATTTTCCTGTAGAAATTGTTTTATTATAATTATTATGTTTTTATGAAGATGAAAACGAATGCCGGACCAAGCCAGGTGTCTGTGAAAATGGTCGTTGTGTGAATGTTGTTGGGAGCTACAGGTGTGAATGTAATGAAGGATTCCTATCAAGTCCATCAGGCATTGAGTGTCTTGGTAAGTGCCTCTGTTGTGCATATTTCATCTTGAAGTGTAAAGGATGCAGACAGTGAATTAGTACCCAAGAGCTCTCATCTCTACAGAAACGAATTAATCATCGTTATTGAGCAATGATATAATATGAAATACTGATAGGAATGAAAAACATCTTAAGAATATCATCTGAGTGTAGGAATCAGGGGCTTCACACTGAACTGTCTTAATTTTATAGGACAAAAATCTCGACAAAAGATACAGGTGTTTTTAAAGAAGGAAAATTTAATTACCTTGAGATAAATAAAAAAGTGGGATACAGAGTAAAATTGAGAGTTTGCATATTCAGAACACAACCTTAAGCATCATAATACAGCAACTAAGCACCTGAATTTTCAGTACCTTTAATTCAGACAGTAATTATGAATATAAAATACTATGATTTCATGAAAAATTGCAAGATATAGTAAAAATTTTTATGCAGGCTTGCAGATTAAATGCTACTGAAGAGTTTTATGTTCATCAGCCTGTATTTCCTTTTCAACACGTTCAGATTTGCACTATAAAATCCATTTTCCCATTTTGGAAGTCAAACAGAACTGCAAAATCTTACTTTTCCATGACCAGCATTCAAGTGTAAATACATTACTGAAATGGTATGAGTATTTATTAATATTTTGACATCAAAAAAGCCCGCATATTACCTTACGTAAGTACTATAAAACCAGCTCCCTGTAAATTGTCATCAGTAGTGTACTGATTTCACGGCAAAGCAAAAACCTGGGAAGTTCATAGAATTTCCTAAGGACTGAGACCAGATGGGAAGAGAATGCTGCAGGCTGTTAACCCCAGCCAGTCATTAATACAAAGGAAATAGCCCTTTTTGGTGGTCACTGTTGCTTCCTTATATTTAATATGTAATTTTCTTATTATTTCCTAAAAACAATGATTTGGGAAGGTTTGCTCATTGATGCTTTTTCTTCTCGGTTTCCTGGGTTAGAAATTACAAGGAAAAATGAGTCTGGCAGAAACACAGTATTTCTTCAGAATTAAAGCACAAACATGAAGTCATAGATTACAGTGGTTTAAATGCGCTGTGCAAACCTTTATGTTCTGTCCACACTGAAATTTATTTATCTCAAACTAGAGACAAAGCATTTATGTGTTCCTCAGGTCATAATGTCCCTAAAGGTCTGCAACATACCTGTGTCGGCGAACAGGTATCTGCTTATTCACATAAGAAATGTACAGGTTCTGCTCCTCACAAAGAGAAGGTCAGCTAAGTGTTGATATATTTACATATTCTGAGTGTTTAGAAGGATTTTAACTCCTAGTTCTAAGATTAAAAAAGAAAATATTTCATTTAAAAACTTAAGCATTTTCAGACCATAATTGATAATGTCTCCATTTTAATTAACAAATAAGACAGATGACATAGCCTATTTAGAAGATATGATTTCCACAAGATTTGGAGTTTCCATTAGCACTGTAAACTGGGATCTGACTCCTCAGCTGGCTGTTTGAAGGAAACCTGTAGCAGCTCCATGACTTCCAAACTTTGTTTCCCTTTCATTATTGACAGGTATTAACCAAAAGGCTTAAAAAATAAAATACCATTAGACAGGGACAGATCAACAGTAAGACCATAATTCTTTTTTCCCCCCACAACAAAAACTAGGATAACCACAGAAAAAGGACTGACTTTCATATACACTTTTTAGTGATGAGGATTTTATTATTTAAACTGCATCAAGGTAATTAGAGATGATCAGACATGTTGTTTTGGCCAGTAAAACAAACAAAGAAAACACTCTTCTAACCCCACTCCAAGTAAAATCATGGGCAGCTTAAGTGGAAGCTCAGTTTGGCCCACAGCTGTTTTACTTTTAAGCCAGTCTTACTATCACCAGATATGCTCCAGGGCTCAACTTCCCTAGAAGTAAAACTCTTATCCAGCTCATACAGGTAACTGAACATTAGGAATGTCTTGAATATACTTGGAATTGCAGCATACAAAAACAAATCTGAAAGGTTAAATCAAAACAGTCTTCATGGTAGCCAGTAATCTTATAGTGCTTGCATGTGTTGACGGACAGCCAGAGTAATACATCAGGTGCTTAATTTTCTATTCTTTATTTTGATCTCTCTTCTTCTTCCTCACAGATAATCGCCGAGGGTTTTGTTTTGCTGAAGTTCTGCAGACAATGTGTCAGATGGCTTCCAGCAGCCAAAATCTTGTCACTAAATCTGAGTGCTGCTGTGATGGAGGCCGGGGCTGGGGGAACCAGTGCATGCAATGCCCACTGCCCGGAACCACTGCGTACAAGAAACTCTGTCCACACGGACCAGGTTATACCACAGATGGAAGAGGTATTGGCAGGAATGAAAAGAGGTGAAAAAGGGGAAAAGAATATGCTCACATATTTAAGCATATGCAGGATTCTCTTTGAAGTTCCTTTGAAGAATTTCCTGTTAACAGAGTTTGATACTTCAGATACTACTAAGCGACCACATATTAAAACCACATTTCAACAGCAGCTGCGGCCAGAACAGCTGTGCAGAATATTCAGGATTGGAATCTAAAGAAGGAGCTACCAACAAGTAACTAAAAGCTAGAAATTATCCCAAAACTTTAGTGTTCTGAAAAGTTGCATACATGGTAAAGGCAACAACTGTTGCTCTAACAACAATCTCACAATATTTAGCAGGTACTGCCTCCTCAAAGGAAGCAGAGGCTAATGTATATTTTTTAATTGTGGCAAAAGTTTTTTGGCACGTAAGTGGTCATAAGAAAATTCACTTCTGTGGGGTTTGTATTTTGAGTTAGTAAAACTGGGACCTAAGTACTCAAAGAAATAGCAGGAAGGTTTTGATACAGAGAACAGTAATGAAGGATGTTCGAAGGATGTTTGGCTTTGGATTCAGATCCATTTTTAAAGAGAGAGAAGGGGCAAAGATCCTATCAGAAGCACAATGATAAGGAAGTCTGGAAAAAAGGAAGAGAAGAAAAAAGTTGAATTTAAAATTGAGAGGTGACGTGTTTAATATTTTCTGTACAGATATTGATGAATGTAAGGTCATGGGAAATCTGTGCAGAAATGGACAGTGTATTAACACCATAGGCTCTTTCCGATGCTTCTGCAAAGCTGGTCACACCACTGACATCAGTGGCACATCTTGTAATGGTAAGATTCAGTGTCTCAGTCATCAGTGATTTGTTTGGTTTTTACATAGTGATATATCAATCTCTGTAAATCTTTGTAGCAAACCATCTTCTTCTTCTTCTTCTATCTCATTTCTGTCTGTCTTTTCCTAGTATGCACTTCTGGTTTTGTATTTGATTTGGGGAAATAGAGAAATGAGCTCTGTTGTCAATATTCCTGCAGTGGAATGATCACTGAAGTTATACAGATCAGCTGCATATTAACTGACATTAACTGACAAACCAGCTTGTTACTTTTGGTCTACATTTTCCCACTTTTTCCTGGTTAACATATATAAATATACTTTAGCGTGCCAAAAAATAAATACTAGTTCCTTACATGAAAAAACTCAGAGCAGTTTTTCATGGTAATGGCAACCCTGTATAAACTCCACAGAAACATAGAGAAAGGAATAGAAACTCAGAACAAATGTGAATCAGAGGCTTTTTCTATGAACATTTTTCTCTTAAATTTAGTGCTGTTTAGCGGACATCCTTCTGTTGAGGAAATCAGTACAACAGATACTTAATATTTTCTCTCTTCAGACCTTGATGAGTGTTCCCAGTCTCCTAGACCATGCAATTTTATCTGCAAGAACTCAGAAGGGAGCTACCAGTGCTCATGCCCTCGGGGCTACATCCTTCAGGAAGATGGAAAGACATGTAAAGGTATAAAGAAAGTAACTTTTTAATTTGGTTTCGTCTTGGCTTAAAAGCAAATAGTTTAGAAGTGTAATTTTTTTATCAAATTAGACTAAATGTGCCTCTTTTTTTGTTGACTTTTCTTAAGACAACACCATGTCTTACTTTCAGATCTTGATGAATGTCAAACCAAGCAACACAATTGTCAGTTTCTCTGTGTCAATACCCTTGGAGGCTTCACATGCAAATGTCCACCTGGTTTTACACAACATCACACAGCTTGTATTGGTAAGAAAAACATTGGTTTTTCTGTAAGAACAACATTCTCAACATTCTGTTATTTCCTTTGCTCTTTGTACAGAGCAATAGTGTCATGAGTTCAGAAAACAGATTTTGAAAACTAATGATTATAGCTTAAAAAAAAAATTAGTCTATCCAATCTAGCCACTCTTTGAATTTTCTTGGTTAGTAAACAGTTGTCCAGATTTAATACATGTTATTATGTTCTAAGTATTAACACATGGAGACAAAAGGATGAATTATAAAAATCTCTTTTAAAATGTAGTTAACTGAAACCAGACTGCATTTTCTTTCTTAATAGATACAGATGTCTTTAGATCGTAAGCATCTGTATGTGTATAAATCTTGTCAACTGAAACTATTTTAGTTCAGCTAACACAGAAGTGCACCATTTTTCCAGTATCAGCAGTTACATGCCTGGTCTTCCACATGCATATTGTAATGGAATTACAGCTTGCATTTCCAATTTATTAATTACTCCTAGCTCTGCGTGACTTTTCAGGTGATCTGACTTTTAAAAACTAAAAGCAACAAAATAAAAGGTTGCATCTCTGTGGATTCCAGACTTGTAAGAACTTGTTATATAAACATGTCTAAAATAATGCCACAGGTTAAACTGACCTTCTTCTCTCTCCTCTGTGTTTTTAAGATAACAATGAATGTGGTTCTCATCCATCACTTTGTGGATCAAAAGGAATTTGCCAAAACACTCCTGGAAGTTTTATCTGTGAGTGTCAAAGGGGATTTTCTCTGGATTCTACTGGATTAAACTGTGAAGGTAACTAGCAATGGTCAAATGTTTCTTTTATGGTGCAAACCCTGACTTCAGTGTCTAGTGGATCATTTGATGTCCGAATGCCATCCATACTGAAAATAATCACCAAAAAGTAATTGGAAAGCATCTGAGTAATTTTAAACATAGTGTAAACATATGGAAGAACATACTGCCTGATAATTTTTACACAAATTAGTATAAAGGCACTTTTTAGCCAAACTCTTGAACAATTGTTTTCAGCCTACCATTTCAACTTCACATAGGTTTATGCACCTAAAAGTCTAGTAGTTTGTGTGGGTTTTTTTCATTTTTGTCTTCATACTTCTAAATAGAATCTGTCCACAATTTTTCAGCTAATTGTGATTTTCCACCTGAAGGTATCTAAGATTAGATTCTAAATTCTGTACTCTAGGTCTCCTACCACAACGATACACATTCAAAAGGCTAATTCTCTATATTCAGAAGGGTAATCCATTACAGTTAAAATGCAAATTATATTGATGATCTTCATCACCCTGTATTGGCCCAGAAGGGAGCCTCAGTCAGGAATTCTCTGTTTGAGATCTACAGACTCCTCAGTGGGCCTTAGGTGTTGAGCAAAGAAGAAAACAAAAGGTAATACTAGGCCATCTGGCTGCTGAGAATCAGAAATGCAGGGGTATACATCAACAAATGTATGAGATCTCAATATAGCAGCTACTGTGATACAGCATTTAAAATAGGAATTGATAAAAAGAGATTATTTCTAGAATAGCAGTGTAGGATATATACAGCTAGAATGTTCAGAAAGGTTTATCTTTTGACAGATTACCTTGTTGTCAGGAAGTACATATACCTTTGTGTTCCTATGAAACACAAAAATTATATATATCAAAGCATTCACAAAATGTGTGTGTAAACAACTAGCACATCAAAACTGCTCCATATGACCTTGCTGATAAAAAATAACAGCTTTCAGTTCTTGTCACAGTGGTTTTCTGCACCTCAGGCTCTGGGACGTTACAGTTCCATTACATTTGTTTCCAACTGTGGAAAATTGAATGTAATTTACAATCTGTAATACAATGCATGATTTTTTAAATTTTCTACTAGAATTGCATACTATACCTGACAAATTTGGTTGCTTACAGTCTACTTATTTCCTATAGTGGACACAGTTTCAGATATCTGAGTTTTTACATTTTGGGGAAGAGGGACTAAGGCTTTCTTCCTTATTAACACTTACCTCAGAGACTTTTTAGATGGCTTTTTCCTCTTGGTTGGAAAACATCTAAATTTAGCATTCCAACACCTCAGTATGTTCCAGAAAACTGAAAGCTTGGCCCTGTGTTGTTCTCAAATATGATGGATCAACTGAGGCAAAAAAAAAAATACTAGTGTTCCAGTAATTATGATCCAAGTGAGTAATTGTGTTTGGCAATGTGTGTAATTGTGTGTTCTTTGATGTTCTTCTTCTCTCTTGGTCACACAGATGTGGATGAATGTGATGGAAACCATAGATGCCAGCATGGGTGTCAAAACATCCTGGGTGGATACAGATGTGGATGCCCACAAGGTTATATTCAGCATTACCAGTGGAATCAGTGTGTTGGTAAGGAAACAAACAGCACAAAATATATATAAGCAGAAAAAGTATCATGGGGGTTATAGTGGCGACACCACGCAAGGGCAAGAATGGACAGAATAAAGGGTATGCAAACACTGATCTTTTTTATCTCTCTTGCCCCCCTTCCACGCATTTACTACTCCCAACATAAATTAATGACAGGACGTAATAGGAGATTCTGTGAGACAAGAAGCTTTCCTAGTAAGGTCTAAATTATGATTCTCTTCTTCTCGGAAAACTCCCCATCTTAGAAGAGTGAAAGATGTTAGTTGAATTCCTGAAAGTATCAATGTCAATACCTCTGCTGGGGGAAGGAAAAAACTTAAAAATCATACCTTCCACTATTAAGAATTAGCATTATTAGCAATTTGAGAATATTACCGAATAGCATCTATAATGAATGGTGAGAAAAAAAAAAACAAAACAACAAAACCATTAAGGGTTTTCTACGTGTAAAATTCAGTATTAATGTCAATATTAGTTATTTATGCAGGGAACAGGGATAAATTAAGACGGTCAGGAGTTTTATTATAGCTCATTTATTTTCTGTGTTTCATGAACTCAGCTAAATGTGATACCAAATGAAATGTGGGAACCCCATCCTGTTCTGTTCACAAAGAACAATACAGCATGTTTACCTTTTCAGGCTTACTTTCACGGCATTATAATCAGAGGATATAAGAACTGCCATACTTTTCATATAGGCTGATATTACTGTCCTGATCCTTGACATACAAATTAATTTATTCTACCCATTTTACATTAAGTAGCACACCAGACAGTTTCTCTGAATCCCAACCAACATTGTCACTCCTCAGTTATTACTGTTTTACATCAAAGAAAGCAAAGGACTGGGTTGAGAGTGATGGAACACAAAACCCCAAACCAGCTACAGTTTCTGAATATTATAGTCCTCAAATAATCTCTCTGCTTTTTTTCTGCCTGAAACCAAATCCAGTCATACTGACTGGTGGTATCACCTCTGTATCTTCAAACCCACACGGTGAAGATGATAATCCTTTTCCCTTTCATTTGTTTGGTTACTTCAATTGGCTTTCCCCACAGAGCCTGAAAGTTTCACTAAAAGTATGTGCAAACTTCTCCCCATCGGTAGGTGCCCAGGAACACCACCATGGCTGGAATTCCAGCTCATTTTCCCTCTGAGGACCTTGTATGGTAAGGCAGTACACTCCTATCTACCCTAACAGGGGAAACAGAACCCCTAAGCAAAACAGACGTTGAAGAAAGGGTGAACATTGAGTGACTATAAGGTTAACAGTAACAGTATCCTAAAATACCTCTTCATCCCAGATACACAAATTTGGGGCCTTTGCCAACACACTTTTCCTTCAGAAACCAAGTGTCTGTGGGGTAATGAGGTTTGGGATGTAGCAGAGCCCTAGGACTTGTAGATATTCTGATTTCTTAGCTACATCATGCTCGCCTGATGTCTGTCAGATTAGAAGACACCAATATATTTTTGTTTGCTTATCAGATGAAAATGAATGCTCCAATCCTAACACATGTGGCTCTGCTTCTTGCTACAACACCCTTGGAAGTTACAAGTGCGCCTGCCCATCTGGGTTTTCCTATGACCAGTTCTCCAGTGCCTGCCATGATGTGAATGAGTGTTCTTCCACCAAGAACCCCTGCAATTATGGTTGTTCCAACACTGAAGGGGGTTATCTTTGTGGCTGCCCACCTGGCTATTACAGAGTTGGACAAGGGTGAGTATCTTCACACAGTCATTCATCAGAGACACATTAAGGAGGGCTGGTCTGAGGAGCAGAGGTGCAAATGAAGGACAACCGCTAAGTCCTTTCCATTCCTTTCTACTTTTGCATACAATATCCAGAAACTAGGGAAAAAAAAAAAAAAAGACATCTGTACATGCAACATGACACATCATTTTAAATCTAGTATATAAAGAACATTAAACAAAGAGTTCTGCTTTCTCCCCGAGTACTAGCACATAAACTCCTTCAGAAACCTATTCAGTGAGGACTGCTACCACCCGTACTGAGATAATTAAGGGTTGAAAATAACAGTGATCAGTCCAGAACATTAAGCTCAAATCAGCATTGTGCTGGTACATGACAATGGGTAAATTCTGTAGTTCCCAAGTTCAGGACAGGTTGGTCTTTTCCTATTTCTTCGTAAAACTTGTAAATCAGAATTAGAAAAGCCTACAAGCCTTCAGGCAGTGGCTGTATTTTTGAATATGCCATGCTAGTGCGAAGGAAATTAATGCACAGAGCTCCTGCTGAGTGATGCAAAAGGAAGGGGATACAGTCACTGGGGTACAGATTACACACTCACTTTCCATTCAACAGGACAGTTGGTAAAACTGCAAGGAGTAACTAAAGCAGATATTTTTATTCAACAGACACTGTGTCTCAGGGATGGGATTTAACAAAGGCCAGTATGTTCCACTGGATGGAGATGCTGATGAAGAGAATGCTTTGTCCCCTCTAGCATGTTATGAGTGCAAAATCAATTCCAAAAAAGACAAAAGGAAGAAGAGAAGTGCTAATGACACTGTATGTATTGGGATAAATAACCACTGTGATGTACTTTCATTTTCAGGTATTTCCAGAGATATGATACCAAAAGTATCAGTAATAGAGGGAATTCTTAACAGGCCATATTCAGTGGTCATTTTTTTTTCCCTTGCCCTGTTGGCAGCAATAATGTGGCAATAGAAAACACACCAATAACTATGAATGAATTTTTTTAAAGCTTGTATAGATTCCTTTGCAGTGTGGTCTAGTTCCTCAGAAAACATTCAGGGAAATAATTTTCCTTTGATGATAGAGAGCTAGAAACTGGTCATGTCTGCAGTCTGTTCTGCCGTCAAAAGGAGATTGCACAGTATTTGTGCTCTGTGACAGCTAAACAGACCTTCTTGCAGATCATTTTAGTCTTGGTGTCTGTTCCATGGTTACTCACAATTTTGTGGGACTAAAGCCCATGACCTGACTAATACACTGAAGTCCAATATTTGCAGAATTGCTGAGGTTGTTAGAGAACTATACTTCATACTTATTTTTTTCTTGCTGCATTTATTGGGCTTTTGTGATGGTTTGGACTTGGCTCCTTGCCAAACGCCCAAACTCACAGTATTAACCCCTTCCCTCTCCCTTCTTCCCTTAGGGCAAAGGAAAAAAACTATAAAAATTGAAGAACCTGAAATCAATTGAATTATATAAAAATATATATATATTTTACATATATTACAGTTATATACAATTAAACTACTATGTACACAGCAAAGGAGCTCCCAAACACCCCCTAAGGGAAAGGGGAAAAAGGGACAAAAAGGGATAAAACCAATATAGATATGCACAATCAAACTCAAGAACTAGCAAAACAAAGAACTAGCAAAACGAATCTCCCCACGTCCCTCAGAAAAGCAAGATCACCAGACACGGCCGGCACTCTCTGATCTCCGCGTGGCAGACGAGCGGTCGCTGCAGGCCTCAGCCTCTGGATAAGCGAGACCAACGCAAGGACCCACTGCTCCTGGACCTCACCGGGAGAGAAGAGAGCGAGGTCTCTAATCTCCAATGTATTTATACCCTGGTTTACATAAAAATTGTATGAAATACTGGGAACATGACCACTTGGTTACAAGCTGGTTACCAGGAAGGCCTAGACTAAAACTATCACAGCTTTTAAGGATAAATTATGGGATAGTGATGAATGGACAGACCTACTATTTACACCTTTTAGATACTTTTTTTCAAATGTTGGAAGACTGTACCTGTGTATCTGTCAGCTGCATAATCTGTGTGATAGCTCTTATTTTGTAGCTCTAGTCTTGGGATCTGCAGTAATATGAAACAGACTCAGTTTAGAGTTGGGGACACACACAGGTTTTCTTTCAGTAGTAAAAGAGCTGTATAATGCAGGCAGGCAAAATGCAAACCCTTAACTAAACTGGTAAGGTGTGCTACCCAGACAAACTACACTGAAAAGACAGGGAAACAAGTCTGCTTTCTAAAAGGGTAGGGGCATAAAATAATCCAGATGCTCCAGCCTTAGTACACACTACTTTGCATGATGCCATCAAAGCCAGTTCTTCTACTGGCAAAGTAATCCTGTAATTTTTTCTCTAAAGGATATAGTAGCACTTCAAATTTAAATGTTTGATTTCCCCAGACACATTCCAACTTCCTACAAGCGTTCTTTGTCCCTCCCTACCACCCACTCCCACTGATCCTGAATTCTAGTGTGAATTCTGTGGTCAGGCCACCACTGAAATTCATGGATGTTTTGAAAAACATTTCTTTCTGTTGCACAGTTAATTCCATATTGAGTTCATAATTGTAGAATCTTGTTGTTGCACTTTTTTAATAGCATTAACCTTGTCAGTTTCTAGTGCTTGGGTGGTAAAAGTGACAGCTTTTGCATCCATAAAACTAGGTGAAAAAAGAAAAGCTCTAATCACTATTCACATTTATGGGCTTCAGGATTTAAAACACTGCAGTTCTTCCTCCTGTCCAAAAATTGTCCTCATTTTCAGCATGTGTTTTTAACTGCATTACATATTGGTACACATTTGTACTCACATGGGACTTCTGCAGAAACACTTTCAAAAGCTGTTACTTGTTAAATGGGTTTCCTAGGACTGCACTGTGTTCACAGTTAACACCTCTGGGCACATTCACACCTGCAGCATAACTGTACTGAGCCTCAAATTTAAAGAGAAATTGTGAATGATTTGTCAGAAAAACAGTTCTGTGTCTTTTTGCACGCTCCCTTCAGTGGTCCCAATAGGATGTAACTGCTCTCTCAGAGTCTCTCAGACACACTGGCTCTCTCTGTAGAAGGCTGACAATGCAGCAGTGCTCTCTTTACTTCAGTTTCTTTCATAAATGGTGCTTCCTTATCACCAAATGCTGAGCCTGCTTGTTTTTAGAA
The DNA here is from genome assembly GCF_003031625.1 of Empidonax traillii. Classification (NCBI taxonomy): domain Eukaryota; kingdom Metazoa; phylum Chordata; class Aves; order Passeriformes; family Tyrannidae; genus Empidonax; species Empidonax traillii. The sequence goes on from NW_020955690.1 coordinate 1,063,300, forward strand.
GGCAGGACTCATTAAACCAATTTCAGGGAATTCTCAGAGAAAGTTTCAGGGAATTCCCTGAATGTTGTTGTGGTATATATTTCAGTAATGTGAGATGGATCTTAAAAAAAAGCTGTGCCTCATTGTACAGTCTTTACTGCAGTAGTAAACATAAGTCTCTTCTTTACATGGGCTCTTTGCAAGTATGAAGTTAAACAGATTCTCAAAAGAATTTGAAATCAGAGCCTCCCGGTATTCATCCTGTTAAGCCTATGTGAAAAGCCTTTAAGGTTTACTGGGTGGGTTGTATAAAATCGAGCCATTCTTCCAGGTGGAAAGGATTTACAGTTGCTTCTTTCAGAGGTAGATTTTGACAAATGCAGAAACTGCTAATTATCACATAATTATTCCTCTGTCAGTAAAAGTGAGTATCTGTTTCTCCTGCTCTAAACATTCTTTCTTCATTTGCTTCAGATGGAGCAGACTAAGTTGGGAAGTCTAGACATGGATAGTCCTGTGAGGATCAGGGTCAACATTTCCAGGCTGGACCACAAGGAGCACATCCTGGAACTCCTGCCAGCCATCAAGTCCCTCACCCACCATGTGCGCTATGTCATCTCCCACGGAAATGAGGATGGGATCTTCAGGATCCACCAGAGGAATGGGCTGAGCTACTTGCACACAGCAAAGAGAAAGTCAGTGCCTGGTATTCACACACTGGAAATCACCAGCATTCCTCTATATAAGAAGAAGGAGCTAAAGAAACTGGAAGAGAGCAATGAGGACAACTACCTCCTGGGAGAGCTGGGGGCAATGCTGAGGATGAGGCTGTGGATAGACCTCTATTAGCCACATTCCAGACTGAGCACAGTCCTTCAGTCACTTCCGCTCTCCTTTCTACCCACCAGACAATATCTGCTTTTCCAAGATTTAGAAAAAGCCACTCAACTCCAGGGGAGGAAGAGCCCTTTCTTCCCACCATGCCAAGACTACAGAATCACCCTTTCAGGAGGGTAACTCGAAAGGCCACTGCCAAAACTTCTATTACAAGGGCAATCATGGTTACTGTATGTTTTATATAACCTCAGTTTAAAGTATATTAAAGAGCTAAAGTTCAAGAAGTCATCATATGGCACTAAAAGGCACCAGAATGTGATGTTTTCTTTTTTTATTCCCCATTAGCAGTCTGTAACACTTTGGGTATTTTGCTATAGTTCCTAATTAAAAAAAAAAAAAAAAAAAAAAAAAAAAAAAAAAAAAAAAGTTTATTTATTTTTAATGCAGTAATATATGAAGAAAATAACAAATTATGTGGGGAAAAAAGGAAAAATTGCTTGTTTTTCTTTGGATATATAAATTTGAGCTATAACACTTTAGAGGTACTTTCTTAAAAAAATAGATTTGAAAGATATTTCCTCTTTGGGCCAGTCATCCAAATAGTACATAAGTGATACTAAAATGTGTCAGAGCTGAAACAATCACCATAGTACATCTTCTAGATATTCTAAAATGCTCCTGAAAAACTTTGAGTATTAAAAAAAAAAAAAAAAAAAAATGAAAGAGAGTCATAGAGGACAAGTATTGCAATATCAGTCTCTGCAGAGATCATGTGATCATGTTTCACATCAGCCATAGCAAATAGTGGAAGAGGCACAACCCCTGTAGCAAAATACCTTGACTATTTTTAATGCCATTAGAATTGCAGAACTGAATTGTACTGTATTTCCCTCCAGTGACCTCAAAGAGCCACACATGCAACCACACCTCACTTTCAGAAAGGTTGCTCTAAAAACTGGCCTTACTGCAGGAAGCTGAAGAAAATGCCTCTCTGAAGGGAGCACACAATGTTTTCATACTGTTTGGTGCTGGCTGGAAACGATGGTGCACTTGCTGAAAACTGAGAGCTGTTTCAGGAGTGCCATGTGTGCAAACTAATTATGCAGCACAGAGCAGGGAAAAAGTGTTTTTGATGTTCATTTGTTAGAAATTTCATTAATGCTGTAGTTATACACCGTATGCCTCATTTTATCATAGCTTATTTTATAAGAACGGTGGCTGTACAATCAGTTGAGTTTTAGTTTACTGTAGTAATTTCTGTTTTATGTTTTGTACCATTATGCTTTAAGTGTAGGTCTCAATGGTGCTTTTTTTTTTTTTTTGACAACTGGTGTAACTAAATCATGTAACATAATCTCATGTGTGAAAATAGCCAAAGCACATGCTGATTCCAGATTTGTTTCAGTTTCATGACCAAAGATTATATGAAGTTAAACTCAGTGATTTTTCTTTTCTCTTGTTGACTACGGGGATTTTATAAAGAAAAAGAAACTTTGTACATTTTTAAATCAAATGTTGTAAGAAGAAAAAGTTTTTCTTGAATGTCTGTATCAGTAAGACAAGACATTTATTGCAATAAAGCTTATTTTGGGTTAGTTTTTATTCTTTGAAATATCTGCATTCTTTATATAAAATAAGCAATCTAATAGTAAATCTGAAAGATTCAGAGCAGGAAAAAAAGGTGTTATGGTGCAAACATTTCTTCACTCATATTTAAGGTTATACATTATTTGCTAACTCAGTTTCTCTCTCATGGCACAGCTGAAACACAGAAGTTAAAATGTCCTTAGAAAGTTAAACTGCCTCTCTAAGAATCTGTCATATATCAGGTTCAGGTGGGCTGGCCTTGCAGAACATTGTGGTTCTCCATGAAATGTATGATGAAGGACCATCACAATTTAAGCTTGATAATTCAGCTCTGAAAAAAAAGTCTGCATACATTTGAGAGTAGGAGTGTAAAATCTTCATCCCTCCTGAACAGCAGAATTCTGTAAAGTCCATCAATAAAGGTAATTTTGCTTGCTGGCAGCTGCTTCAATAGGTACACAGTCAAATAATGCAAAAAGTGTTTAGGGTTTTTTCCTAAAGTATGCAAGGTTTCCACAAAGACATAATATAGTGCCCTTTTATTCTATTCAGAGTTATCCTGATGATTGCTTTTAAGTAATAGCCAGTGCTGATTGTGTGTTTTTGTCACACTGGTAGCAGCCAGAGAAAGGGCAATTGGACACATCGGTTTAACCACCAAACTAAGATGAAAAATTCTTGGTTTAGTTGTACCCTTTAGTTTCTGAGTACAATAGAAGACAAAATCAGTCTGGATGAGCAGAATTAGCCCTACATACTCTGTTGGGGTTCTTTTGTGGGAGTGGCACTTCACGAGTTAATTGCATTGAAAGTCAAGTTGAGGGTCTAAGTTCTAGTTATTGGACACAGTAACAATGAGTTTCGCTAGTTAGAGATTCTTTTTCAGCATAAATTTCCTCTTTCCAATGCTTTTAAAGGCCCAGGCTAGCATACTTCTGCCAACCTGCTGCATCATTCTTCCCTAAAATATTCATAAATTAATAAAGGAAATACAAGGTTTTAAAGGACTCATACACTTAATTTCACTCAAGAAAGAAAATAGAAATTATGGCATTGTAGTTTGTTTCATAATTAATGAAAGTTCCTGAAGGACTGTCTCCTGTGGGAGGAACCCCATGGGGAGCAGGGAAGGACTCAACTCCTCTCCCTGAGCAGCAGCAGAAACAACCTGTGACGATCTGTCTGTGATCCCCATTCCTGTTTCCTTGCACACCTGGAAGGAGGAGGGAAAGCCTGGGAAGGATGGAGGGATGGGGAGAACGTATTTTTAAGATTTATTTTGCTTTTCATTGTCCTCCGGTTTTGTTAGTGATAAATTCAATCAATATCCCCAGTTGAGTCTGGTTTGCCTGTGACAGTATTTGGTGAGTGATTTCTCCCTGCCCTTCTCTCAACTCATGAATATTATGCTGTATTTTGTCTCCCCTGTCCATTTGAGGGAAGTGATAGAGCAGCCCTGGTAGGTGTCTGGCATCCAACCAAGGTCAAACCACCACAAACCTGTGTATGTGTCCAAATTTATCTGACATTTAATAGTGCATCAAATTAGACAAAACAATATGAAACTGTCTGTAACCAAACCTACTTGGCATTACCTTCAGATACGATTCAAAGCTCCTTCTGGGTAAAAGGACTGACATCTACAGAAATAAAAAGACCTCTAGAGGTCTGGTAACTGACTTTAAGACTTAACAACTCAGCCAGTTTCCAAGAAGGCTACTCTCTAGCCAAAATGGAAGCTTTCCAGGAGACGCTGAAAGAAAAGTCAACAGACTGAATGCAGTAAAGCATATTATCCTTTGTTGCCAACTCTCAAAAGAGGAAAGAAAATAGTAGCAACACTCAGTAATGACTCAGAGCTCTGAGCCTACAAGTTCTGGAGGATTTTATTGGTAAAAAGAGATTATTTACATGTGCTGTGCACACTTCTTAGATTTTTGTAGCCTTTTTTTTTTTAAACAAGAAACTATCACTAGAAAACATTTGTGTTAACTAATCACATCCTAAGTAAAAAGTACAAAAAAAAGCCTTATTCCTTTACCATCTTATAATGCACAAGCCAGTTATGCACAATACCCCGAAAGAGGTTACTCCCAGCTTCAAATCCATAGGGAAAAATATTGAATTATTTAAAACCCCCACAGTTATACAAAACAAAACAAAAAAGACAAAATAATAATAATAAAATAAAATTAAAAAAAAAAAAAATCACCAAGCCAAAACAACCACCTCCTTTCAATCCAGCCTATCTTAGGATGTATTTCTACACCCTTTTCTCCAAACTCTACCCTTCAACAGCTTCTAGCCTTTTAGTGATAGAAGTTTAGTGAGAAAGCTGACTATACATGCACAGGGAGTGTCCCAGAAAGCTACAAGCCCTCCAAGTCTGTTGATAATAAAATGAAAATTGTCTTGCCCTTTAAGAGAGGCTGCTGTATCAATCTCTTGGCAACTTCGAGCAAGATTTTAGTGACTAAAGGCAACATCTAAGCTTGGCCTAGGCAGCAGGGATTTCATCAGCACACTCTAGCTATTCTAGCAAGTCTGTGATTCTTTTTAACAGCAGGTTGTGTGTGGCGATTCCTCCCCCGAGTAGAGGATGCCCCTCAAGGTCCTTCCTCGAGGCTGAGTGAGAGATTTGCCCACAGTAATTGGTATGGGTGAGCGAACATCAATCTCTACTTAACAATTTTTTGCCAGCTTTAATATCATTGCTTCGATATTACTTCCAAAAAAATAGTGCCCTATGCTAGCAGTTGTGTTATCCCTGAAAAGTGGGATCTTTCACCCAGTGTGCAAAGCTAATAGACACACAAGGTTGAAGTATCTGATTTATTTGATTTATTACCGTTCTACACTTTCAAGTGCACACTCAATTAAAAAAACCCAAACAATAGCTTTAAGATAAAACTCAACACACAGATCAACCATAGCACCAAAAGGCACACATTTCAATGTCTGTTACAGAAAAATCTTCTAGCACAAGGCTGAAAATAGGCAAGAAGTAACTGATTAAAAGTTTACCAATTCAACAGAAATCCTGCCAAGTAGTTCAACCCAAAGGTTAAAAGGTATTTGAACTGCTCTCCGCTACTCACATAACATTTTTGAAAGCCATAAATTCTTAAAGATCAGAAATAAAGTCAGTCTTGAGCATGCAAAACATTTGAGAAGAACAGCTCCCATACAACAACGACAGGCACAAATGAATTATGGCTTGAGTTGCCTGTAAACATAAAAATATAAACATAAAATGTAAACATTTAACATCAAGGAAGAAAAACTGTTTAGTACAAATATAATACATCTGGTCTCCTATAATGAGATAGGAAATTTACACCATCATTTTGTTCACATATTTTTCCCCATGTGTATGCACAATCAGCTCATCAAGAAGTGATCAGATTTGGGAATTTTGAGATTAACTCAAAAATCCAACAATTTCTACCTCTTACAAACAGGCTTTTAAAATTGCACAGCCTTCACATTTTATGCTTACTCTGTCTAAACAAAGATTAAAATGCCCTCTCAACCTTACTGATTCAGCACTGCCCTGCCCTGCCCTTGCATCCTCAACATTCAAGCTTGTACTTAATTCCAGATCCTAATTATATAGACACTCAAATGTTTAACTTCTGGTCTAGAGTAAAGTCTGCAATCCCACACCACCTGGTGTTAGAGTTTTGTTTTTCCCCATCTAAATTACTCATAAATTCTGCAAACACTAACTTTGCAATTTCTGTGTCATTATTTTACATTTTTATAGTTTAAAATGAAGGGCACAGTGTTGCTGAATGCTTTATTTTCATGACATTGTTTCAAATATACAGATAAGAGACTGAAAAATGATAGTTAACAATCAAGATCCAGCTTGAAATGCCAGTCATCATATTTATCAATTGGTGCCCAGGGCCCAGATAAGACCAAAAAAAAAAAAAAAAACAAACACCAAAAATCAACCAACCAACAAACAAGCAAATCAAACTCAACTACAGTATTTCTAAGGCCAATACCCACTGAGGTATCAGAGATATCTCAGTTCTAGGTCTCTCAATCTTGATCAGGAGGACTAAACACCAGACAGTTGTGTCAACAGCAGCCCCACCTCTGGAAAAGTACAAAGTGTTTCTCAGCAGGTCTCTGAGCTCTGCAGAAAAGCACTTTTCTGAATCATTCACTGAATTCCTGGACATGCACAGTATTTTAGGCTTTTTTAATTCAGTATGCCTAAAACTCAGTGAAATCCTTACAATGTGTACTATTTTTACACTGATCAAGCACAGAGTGATGGTCTTAAATTACTGCTCTTGAATTAGAGCTGAGCTTCATTAGGATGGTTCCTAATACAGACCATCTATTAATATCACTCCATGGAAAATACCAAGTATACCAGACACACCGGTAACTAAATGGGTTGAAATTTCTTCACTTGCTTATCATATGATATCAAGAAATGCTATTTCCAAGCATCCTACAGAATAATGAGATCCATTCAGTCTCATGACAGCTGTTTTTTTGGCTAAACAGTAGCTGTCCTGGAATCCAGTTTTAAAGCCAAGATGAAAATAGAAGATGACTGTTCAAAAATAAACTTTATTGTTGTAACTTTCCTCCTGCCGAGAACACAGATGTAAATTTTATAAACTTCAAAATACAAAAGTTTGTGGAATATGGATCAAACCACGGATGAGTCTTTTTTCCTTCTGGATCCATGCAACATCTGAACAGAATGTGATTAAATGGGCTGAACTGTCACCCGTGTTTGTGTTTGACATCCTGTCTACTCCTCTATGTCCCCCAGCTTCTTTCAGTGAAAGGAAAACTGAGCTACCCTTCATCAGGACACATGTTCCTAAGGAAAAGTACAGTCCAGAAGAAATACCCAAGAAAAACAAACCACAGTAACCAAATCTCAAATGGAGCACCAGCAAAGCAAATGATTGAAAAGCTCCTGTTCCCCTAAAGTTACATTGAACACCCATGAAAACACTGCTGCTGGCAAGATAAAACAGTTAAAGACAACATGAAAAGGGCATCACTTATGTATAGAACGTGGTATGCTTAATAAAAACAAACAACAAAAAAACCCACAACAAAGCCTTCCTTTGTGGAAAGCAGTATTTTTTTAATGTTTCTGAAGTTTCCAGATGAACTCAAGATAGAAAATTGGGTCATATCTATCCACAGAACATGCAAATATGTATGGTTTTTTGTGCCAGATCTACTTTCTCTGTTGTTCAGACAGTACTTTCCAAAATGAACACAATAGAAATGTCTTCCATGAGAAGAAACCACTCTTAAATCTCACAGTCCTTTTATTCTCTTCAGACTAACAATATAATACCATATAATCGTTTTTGTGAAATATCCTTGTCCCTTGTTATGAAAGCTTCTTAGTTTTGCTTTTGTTTAGTGTTGCTACCTTATAATCACTCTTATTTTCTTAATTTTTCACTTTCAGCTATTAATTTTTTTTAATTGCCTCTCAATTTCCTAGTGTCACAAATTCTCCCATATTTTTCTCCATAACATTTAGAAGTCTCGTCTCTAAAAGCAGAACACCTATCACCAGTCCTCATAAATACAGAGACTCGGTCAGGTGCTGCTGAAGCAACATAATGAAGAGCTATATAGCATTCAGGTGTAGAATGCAGTCTACCTCAAACAAGCTGCTTATGAGAGCAACAAAGAACAAATTATTCTAAAGTGATAAAGACAAAACCATAGATTTGTTTAAAAAGCCAGATGAAGCAGAATCCAGACTATGGTCCACGCAAGCTGTCAAAATCAAAAGTTTTCAATGATGCAAGTAACATTAAGTATTCCGTAACGAAATGGTGCGTCATGAAAACAAACAAAGAAAAAAAACCAAACTGGAAGACAAGCAATACAAACTTAAAAAATGTGTGACCTGACCAGCCCCAGTTTTACCGCTGCCATCAAGAAAATCTTAAGCCTTAGGTGGAACCTTGTCAGTTCTTCAAGCTCCATGTTCCACAGGGCAATTTCAAATCTCTGTACTTACGTTGTAGTGAAGGCATGAATGTACAGGATATTTTTTCCTGCTCTTGCTTAGATTTGGGAGGTATTAGGCTTAAGGACCGAAGGAAAAAGCTGGTTTATGTATTTGACTTTTCTTTATCAGTAACAATTAATTATCCACACAACACAGGGATAATTAACGTTTTAAAGTAGACTACAAAGAGTAATTTTAATTCTGAAGGTTATTTTTAAAGTAATTACAAAGGATTAGTTTTAAAGTGTTTCCAGTTAAAGGGAAGAGAAAATATTACTAGTATTCACAACAAAACCTAGAAAACAGGATTTGATCTGAATTCTAAATTTGTCACTAAGTCATTTCCTGGCATAAAAGCTGTCACAGAATATGGTTAATTACTATCAGAACATGGTCAGAACTACAAATTCAGAATCTATTGTCCTTTATTTAACGACTGACTACATATAGTCAAAGCTACAGTAGGAGAAGATGGTTTTTAAGCTTGCCTAATCCTGGGAAAGTGATAATTTCTTGACAGTGATGCATTTGGAGTAATGGTACACGGGTACATTTGCAAAGACAGTCTCCAAACCATAAATTCATAATGTTTTGGGTTTTTTTTGTCTGGGACAGAATGAGTTTCCTACAATGACTGAAGGGTTTCATGGTTGGCCAATAGTACAGGATGGAAAAGGTCAGATCTGCTTTATGGCTAGGGGATGCTCAGTTCCCAGAGTTGGCAAGGAATAATTTTTTTTTTTTTTTACCTGTTGGAATTCTTTGCAGTTTCCAAGACTCAGCTGGGAATTAAGCCTTGTTTTTCCAAGTACTTAAACACATGGCAAGAACATGAAACCAGCAACTCCCAAACCCCACAATATAATTAATATAAAAATATCATGGATAAAAGAATGCTCAGTAATGTTTGGCATACTGAGCTTTCCCAATAAATCCTACCATGCCTGAAACACTACTCCTACTAGTTGAAGAATACAGAGATATTTAAATGGGAACAAAGACTCTTTAAATTAACAATGCTCTGTAAAGATGAAGTCTGTCTGAGGTTAGCCAAAATCCCTCAGGGAAGCCCACAGTATTCTGTTGGTAGCCTTAATTTAATGTGTTAATGCCATAAAAGGCTGTCCTTGGTTGACTCTGTAGCCATTTGCTCCCCTTGGCAGCCATTGTGCTTTGACCTGCCATGATTTCTGCCTTACTTGTGTTTAACTACAAGCAGCAAGTGCTTAATTTTTGTGCTTATATTTTTGCACGTTACCTCTGTTTTGATTCCATTTTTATTTACCCCCACTGCTCATTAGAGATGAGTCACATCAAATCGACCCCAATGTTTATAAAACACATTGGATTATCTGGCATATTCTTTTGTACATGTATCCCAGCCCCTGCTTTACATATCCTTTTTATCTTTACTACTATTCTAAACGTTAATCTATGTAATCAGTCACAGTAGTACAATATTCAAGAGTCCCTATAATTTGCAACACTGTGGTTAAACCACATAGACAGGCAGCTTGATCTGAAAAAATTACTAACTTCACAGGGCTGGGAGTGTGGATATTTCAAGGCTAATCCCAGCTCTCTTAATTTTCAGCCAGAGCCTGTGGAAATCCTTTGCTTGTGACTCCATTTTGCCATCTGTTTTGCAGAGATTAATCTAATTGCAGAGAGATTTTCCAAGATCTAGTAGTTGTAATACACTTCAGCAGAGCGATAACTTATTTTCAAGCTTAATAAATTTGAAAATGCCTAGTGCTACATTATTCAGTTTCCTGCTGAAAAAATATCTTGTTGGAAGGTTATGGATCACTCTGAAATTAGATGGGATGTGCCAATCTGTTTTGTTTTCTAGTCTCGCTTCTTTCTCCGCCTGCAGCATTTCTCCTTCTGCTAAGGTTCACATAGCTGGAAATAGCCACTGAGAAGACCTTCACACAGTGTGTTATGAAAAGGTGGTTACTCAGTGGTAAAAAGGCTGTTTGATCTCAACAGGTAGCACCTGCTTGGAGATTCCTGCATCACTGTGGAACAACTAGAGTATTTTTCCCACCAGGGGAGGCAGAATCAATACTAAATTTTTCTCCAACCCACAGTCAAAATTATGAAAAATTAATGGAAAAAATATTATCATGCTGATATCTGTTGTTTAGTCAAATTGTGAAGTCAGGTAGTCCATGAAACCAAAAAACAGTGCCAGGAGAGTGTATTCAACAGGGCATTTTCAGGCATTACCTGAAATGCTGAAAGACGGTAGTGCCATCTGGTGATACTCTTTTAGTTTGAACTCCTAGAAAACTAATGGGATAGTATTTCCTTTACTAAATACAATGTTCTATTAGCAGAATTTTGTTATTATTGCTGTGGAGGGGACTGAGGGACTATAAAGATGAGGCACCTAGAACCTCACCCTAGAATTTGACTACACCTCACCAGGGTCATTTTCCCCAGGTCCCCCTGGTGTGGGAGCAGGAATGTGAGGCACTTCTCTCACATCCAGATGCTACTGCCATTGGATTCCTACAAACAGGAGCAAGGGGGCTGCAAAGAGCACAACACAGAGTGGTTTGGAGGAGGATGATTAAAAAGTTTAATTCAGCATTCCATGACAGTTTAAACCCTGAATGATCCCCTTTCCACTCCCCCCATTACACCGTGAGGTGCAGGCAGGGAAGAGGCAAGGCTGGCAGAGGACAGGCTGAAGGCTCCTGGGGCTACAAAGCTAGTGTTTTCTGGAAGAGAGAGTGGGCAGATCAAAGGTGACAAAGAAACTGTTCTCAGGTTCCTTTTCCTGCCTCTCAGTTCAGTCAAAATGGGGGTATAAGTCAGAAAGGTCTTTACTTGCACCTGGTCACAAAAGTAGCCTCTGGTGGTGCATGGCAGCAAACCCACCTCAGTTGTCGGCATGAAATGGATCCCTGGATGCAGGAGGCAACTTATGTTTCCAGAGAAACGTCTTCCCTGCTTCTGTTTGGAGAAGGTGCTTGATACTGCTTCTGCATTTACTCCTTCCACATTAACTCTCAAAACTTTCCACCAGCTTCCATCTCTTTCCTAAATGTGGCCTTCATCAGCCTCATCAGCAGTCCTGACTCTGGAAACCTGTGCACACCATGCTGTCAAAAGGCAGAAGAGCAAGGATTTGATGATGCACTGTACCACCATTCATTGCCTCCATGGTCTTCCACTCCAGCTGGACACAAACCAGATTTTAGTATTTACAAGATCACACAGAAGTTGCATGAGAAATGTAACTAGACTAGTGAAGAACATGCACCACAGTGAAGGCCTGCTTCACTGTTTGAAAATAAACCAAAGCAGGTTACTGTGCTGTATGAACGTTCATTTTCTGCATTTAAGCGATGAGATCAACCTTGGTCCAATTATGTTTTTGCTTTGAAGTCACTTATCTATGAATTCAGCAAATAGCAGTGTCATTACTTAAATCAAACACTTCTCCAGCATACAAGGATCTAGAAAAAACTGATACATACCCTCTCCTATGCCTCTTTACTGATTAAAACAGGTTACAGTCAATGCCATAGAAACCGATTAAGTGTACTTTTAACAAGCTTTCCTTTGCAGTGGCCTCTGAAGGCCTCACTCTTAAGGCCTCAATTTAAACAGGACTAACAATGGATACACAGTAGAGGTCTGAATTTAATAGAGATCAAACACCAAAACTGATGAGGCTAAAAAATTCTTCAGTGGTTCTAACTATGATTTTAACATGAGAAAAGACCTTGCCCTTCCTTACCATTATGCTCTTAAACTTTGGTTTTTCAGCTAGTTTTTAGTTGAATGTATATTAGTAAAGGCCAAAGGCCAAACGTGTTGTTTACAAGCAACTATGCAAAAGACTTACCAGTTATTTTTCCCAACATATTCTCTCATGTCCCATGAAGGAACTATTTTAAGATAGAAAGAGGAGTTAAAACAGCCCTTTAGTGTATTCAGAGTCAAAACAAACTGGAAACAAGTTTTCACATAACAATGTTCCAGCCTCAATACACCATGTACTGAAGATGGATCTGTGTTGTCTGGCAAATTATGACAAATTTTAGAGGGTAAAACGAGGTTTATTTGTTGTGCAACCACTGCTGTTCCTAACCCAGCAGAGGCAAACATTCCCCCCCAGAAAAAACACACTTGTGTTCTTATACCAGATACATGAACTGCTTAAAGTTCTACTGGTCCTATCCAAATTCCACTACAAAAGTAATTACTGAATGCATGCAGTAAGTACATTCACACATCAGAAACTATATTCAGCATTAATCTGTTGAACTATGGACTTCACTCCTTTCCCACCACCGAAAAAAAGAGGCTTTGTTAGACAAGACAGTTGTATTGAATTCACTTCCTTTTATTGCAGTGACATCCCCCTGGTACAAAGTTTTAACTGCAATAATTACGTTAAAACATTAGAAAAGCATTTGTGTGTGACAGTTACAGTACAGTGTCAAATCTTACATCTTCAAACCAAGTGGGCCACGACCCACTGAACGCTCAAATCTTTTAAGTTATTTTCAGTTATTTTTAAATATGCAATGTCAGAAAAAGCATATAAAAAGAATGTATGTAAAAGGAAACCTAAATACAAGTGAACAAATAAATAATTGATTTTTGCCAGCTATTACTTTCTAAACCCATACAAAGGAACCTAATCTACAGAAGGTATGAATTGCCATGTGTAAGCGATTTCATTTTCCACGTAATTAATGATGATTGAAACATAAGTAAATTTGGCGTCAAAATCAAAGCAGAAGTTGGAGTGACTGCCACTAACTGACATCTGTTGTAGACAATTACCACTAACTGTTCAAATTTTAGTGAGCAAATGATATTGAAACTTGGCCTCCTGCCCAGCATTAGTGTGAACTCCTGAGAGTGCATGTGAAAAGCATCCTATCTTATTTCACAGACATTACCTTAACTATCCCCATATGCATACTTATATATTTTATATAATTTTATACACATATATGCATGTACACACACACTTCATTTGGTTTCTGTGTTGTGTTACAGATCACAAGCAATGGTTTCCTGAATGGGCAAATAAACGTCTTAAATAAGTGTACCTGTGCACATCTGTTTTTTTTTTTTTTTTTTTCAAGATAGCAGCACTAAGTCCATGCCATACTGTCCCTCTGCTCAAAAGAATGTTACCCACAAAACAACAAGAAAGGTGGTAATGATTCCATATGCACAATGTGACAACCTCATCCCCTAAAAAAACACTGTAAAATCTGTGATAGATATGTTGGTATGTTTGATCCAAACCCCCTCACCGGGAAGGAAACACCATTTTTACTGCAAGCTGTCTTTGTCTTACAATGTTTATCATAACAAGCTGGGTTCATGCTGGCATCAGTTATCTCACACTTAGCAGCAAGACATGCATGTTTGTTTTTCTTAAGTTTTTCAAAGTGAAATGATTCAATAGTCTCAAATCCAAATGATAGAAATAGCAAAAAAAAAACAAAACAAAACAAAAAAAAACCAAACCAACAAACCAACCAAACAAAACAAACAAAAAAAAAAACCCAAAAGACTTTTTGCAGTTTACCAAGAACTTGACAACAATGTATACTGCACAGTGTAGAATATTTTTAATCTTTAATCAAAAGTTGAAGCTCTACCTTGCCACACAATGATTATGCTTTGTCCTTCAGAAGGAACAGTTACATTTTAATTTGATCCTGCATTTAGCAAAAAACAAACAAAAAACCCCCCCAGAAATCAAACCACAAAACACCTTTTCTGTGCATCCTTAAATGAAAGTCACTCACCCACTGATAAACTGATCCAGTAGCATGTCCAATAATAATATCAAAAGCTTGTGAAATGTTTTTAGGCAATCCTTCCTATCCAAAACTTATTAGGAATTTAAAAAACAGTTCACATTACTAACCTTTATATAAAGGTTCGAGTGAAATTCCTTTTGCAGGTGTTCATAGTAGATTAAATTATGAAGTTTTCAAAATATACAATGAAAGGGCACACAAGACTGGCAGTTTTTTTAGTGAACATAGAAAATGTATAAAGTAAAATGTATGGAATAGATCAAAACTGCTAGACAATCAAACCTGAGTATTATTTAATAAGACTAAATGTATTTTCTGACAACTGAACGAATTGACCTAAAAACATCTCCCCTAATAACTAGTGGTCCTTTTAACCATTTGTTGAAAAATGCAAGAGAACTGCAGCTTTTACATTTCATATTGGATAGCACAATTCCACATAGTGTTTACTGTTTTCTGTTAGATAGCATCACATTGCTTATATTATCCCCATTCAAGCCTTAAGTTGAGTTTTGTTTCAAAAATAAGTTGAAAGTGACACTAAAATGTAACAGGACAAGAATTAGGACAGGTCTTTTCATTTTCTTCTAATTTGTGGTTAAGATAAAAAGCCTCACCCAGCAAGATGAATCTCGTTTAATAGTAGAGCTAAGACTGACCAGTATCCTCGGCCAAAGAAGCTAATGTTAGTTTTCTGTCTCAGACTAGTGCCCAAGTATTACACAATTGTCAAATTTGAGAAAAGGATGCACTCCGCAAGTAACATTAGTTTTATTTTCATTAGTAGAATGAACCTTGACAATAACATCAGGGATTTGCTTTAGCTCAACTGACCTGCCCCAATTCTCACCTTTAAATCTAACAGATATAATAATAAAAAAACCCCAAAACTGTCTGACGATAGAAAACATACAGTACTAAGAACTAATAGCTCAATGGAAGACTGAAAAGCAGCATTCATTTTTATTGTAATATGGAAGAGACTAGAAACTAAAGGAAGTCTGATCTAAACTCTTAGTTGAAGGCAGATTTTGACATTCTATATAAATTTACAAAATAGGATGTATGGGTGAGATTTGGTTAATTTCAGAAGGCACCTCAAGGCTAAAAGGCTTTTATAAATCTATAATCCTTTCATTGATCAAAAATACAACATTTTATTGCTGCTATTCAAATAGCAAACAAAAAAGCTTGTCTTGTTCTTCAGTCTAACAAGGAATCCTCCCCGATTAAGCAAGATCAAATTACAGAAAATATAGAATAAAACTGAAGATGTCACAATTTTAGAAATACAGTGACTTTCCCCCTGTGTGCTTTCAAGTCAGTGAAATAGTGAAAGAAGAGTCACTTTTTGCCTTTGTGATGTTAATGAACTATAGACCACGTCAGTCACTCTCCCCTGGTCACGGAAGTACCATTTCATCACAGCTGAGCCATGTGCAGTACTCTTAGGAATAGAAGGTCAGAACACTCTGATGATTCCCACGAACAAGGAGAATTGGTGGCAGATCTTTAGAAAGGGCTTCTAACCAGGCCATGTACAGTGCACTAGAAACTGCACCTTTTCGTGCAACCGGCAAACTCCTGCAATTCACAAGGCAAAAAACATTCAACAGTCAGAAAAACATGGTGAAGTACAAGTCAGAGCATAATACATACGAAACTGTGATTCTGCAAAGAAGTCAAATTAGGTCAAATTTCTTCACCTTTTTATTTTGTTATTTTTCCTTCAGAATTCAGTTAACGAGTTGAGATTTTGCATCTCAAGCATCACAGGCTTTTATACCTATTTACCCCTTGCTTTTGGCCTGTTACCACCACTTTCTATTCAGGTAGATTCATGATGAATCTGAAGAGTCTCTTGAAAGACTCTTTCAAG
This sequence comes from Empidonax traillii, assembly GCF_003031625.1. Classification (NCBI taxonomy): domain Eukaryota; kingdom Metazoa; phylum Chordata; class Aves; order Passeriformes; family Tyrannidae; genus Empidonax; species Empidonax traillii. Next base: position 1,079,405 of record NW_020955690.1, read on the forward strand.
ATTTTCAAATAGAGCATTAAGAAACCTACAATCCACATTCTGTTTGTTTACACCAAAAGCAATTCCATGAAAATCTGTGACCAGGATAGTTATCCAACTTCATCAAGAGAGATCTCCTAGAAAAAGAGACTGAAAGAAAGGACTTGGAAAAAAAAAAAAAAGGAACAGGTGGCATGCAGGAGGAGAAAGAATGTGTGAATCCTGAGTTGCACTGCAAATGTGGAGGTGATCAATTAAAACAGTGTATCAAAAGCACAGAATTCCACAGGACATTTTTCATTAGTTATAGTAGTTCCATGCTTCTAATAAATAGAGTCAGCTTTTGAGTATTTCTACAAGTTAGTTCCTGATTTGTATTTACATCTTTGTGTATTTCAAATTACAGTTTCATACCAAAACAAATCCAAGTTATTTACTTACATGACAATTATGTTAGCTGTACTTGAATGTTCTTTCAGCAACTCATTTAGCCTAATCTGTCGGTAAGTCTGTAAATAAAATGAAACTTGTTAGGAAGATCTTTAATTTAAAAACTTCATTTATTCAAGAAAAATGAAAAACAGGTATGATCAATTGGTAAGAGTAATTTATAAAAAGCATGTATTTTCACCACAGTGTGGCAACTTTTCCCTTTTCAAAAAAAACCAAAAAACAAACGGTTGCAAGGCTGGAGAAAAGAAAGCAGTAAAGTGTGCAAATAAGTCAAGTGCTATAACAGATAAATTTAAGATAGTTCCTCTTACAATAGCACCATCCTCCATAGCTCCTGGAAATGAAAGTCCCTTATCACAGGATCGTAGAATAGTCTGGGTTGGAAGCAACCTTGAAAAGATCCTCTAGCTCCACATCCCCCGACACATATCCTCACAAAAGTTGTAAAAATCCAAACAGGAAAAAGATAAGGCTGGATTAAACTCAGGACCATCTTGAAGATCTTCAGATCAATGCAACTTTACCCGATCTTTCTTTAGGTACATGTCTGTATCCACATCCTGTCACAGATGACACTTTTTGTTCTCTCCCATAAAAGCACTTGAGAAGAAGCACTTCTGATATCTCTGTAGTGCACAACAGCTTGGAAAAGATATCAAACCTTTAACTGCTCCTTTACATCACAGTTAAGATGTACTGTGTTGCTTGGTTTTAGTTTCTAGTGGGGTTTTTCAAAAATAGTCAAGCAAAAAATGTTAGTTTGGTCAAAAGGAGAAAAAAAAAAGGAGGGGCAAACACCTGAACACAAACTAATTGCTGAAATTCTGTAGGAAAAGTTTGGTCTCTGCACATATTCAAGTGCAAAGCTTCCTTTTTTCTTTTGTGAACCATCTAAACGGTTTTAGATGCTGCTTTCATCAGCCACGCATAAAACCAGCTACAAGAGAGAATAACAAGACTGAACTCACCACCATCACTTCCACAAATGCAGTAGAAAAAAAAGGGGTAACTAAGATCACAGTCTAAAGAAAACAGTACCTTTGTTTTGTAAAGCTCAAGTTCATTATCTGTTATCCTCCATGGTTCATCCTCTTTCATTTTATCTGCAACTTCTTGCTCTTTATCATCCTCATGAAGTCGGAATGGCTCTATCATTTCCTCAAAAGCTGCAATGCTGGAAGGATAAAGTGAGCAGACATATTAAAACTGGTGTGAGTCTATATATCAGAAAAGACTCTCATGGTGTCAGAAACTAATATTACTATGTAAAAATAAAGTGAACTGAAGGTTTTTGCCCTACTTGGTGCAGTTAGAACATCAGATCAGCTGCTTGCACACAGACACAGACACTGTAATTCAGCAAACAATCTGTGGCAGCTGTAGGAGCTTTCACTGTTCATTATCCAACTAAAGTTCAACCCAGTTCAAAAAACAAACAACCCCCACCTCAACTTTTCCTTGAGTTTCACAATGATTTTGAAAGCTGAAGAGTACTACCCTTGGAAAAAGGACAGTAACTAACAGCAGCTTCTTCCAAATGAAATTTGAAAGACGAAGAATTTACATGTCACACTCAAAAAAACCCAGTTATCAAGTCTCGTGCTATTGCCATCAGGATTTTGGCTTTGGTATTTTTATTTTTCTTCTTTTTAGTCCTTCCTATACAGTTCAAGAACCACATTCAAATGCAAAAAACCAGACATCTTATTTAGTCTTCCTGTTGCACCTGTTAAGAGTAAGAACACTTTGAATTTACTAGAAAGCCTTCTGAAGATGAAAGATGCATTAACTTCTACTAGAAAGAATATTACCCTACTTTTCTACCCACATTTCCTCCAGGAAATGCCCACATTACTACTAAAACAATTTTTTATCTACACTTGGTAGTCTTTACTGTAGTTGACACAATGACTTCACCTTAATCAAAAGGAAGAAAACAAATTTGATCTACTTTTTGGTTGGGCAAAAAGGAGAACTACTAACAATTTTACATTATACATCACAGTAACTGTTAAAAATAAATCTTCCTGCATTTGGTTTTCAGCTTCTATTAGTGCCAAATGGTATCTTAGAAAGGTTTTGGAAATATTGTGGGGTATGTATCCACCCAGAAAAGAAAAAAATGCCCTCAGAAGAAATAACTCAGATCACTTCTATAAAACGGAACTATTTCCATGTAATTCTACAACCTCAACTCTGATCCACAAATGGGTGCTAATTCAATGTTTCACCTTTCACAGTGGCAGAATCCTGGAAGCAAAGACACCAGAGTGCCATAAGTACTATAATGTTTCAGTTGCTTGATACTATATACTGAAGAAAAGGTGATTAAAGAGCAGGGAATAAAAGAACATGTATTAGTATTTAGCATCTGCCTGACTTTTCCAATTTGCATGGCATGTCTTTCAGGTAAGCTCATGTCCAAGTAAAAGACATTTTTACAACTTCAGCACATTCAAGAAGACTTGAAAGGGAAGGGGGGTAGTTTTTTAGATTGTACACATTCTGTTACAAATTTTTAGAAAGTCACCTACAACTAATATTTTTTGCACTTAAAATGGAGGAGTATCACATGTATGACCATTCCTGTGTAAATTAAAAGTCCAAGCAACTTAAAAAAAGAAAAACCAACAAAAAACACCCCCAAACCAAACCCCAAAAAACCAAAACCCAAATAAAAAAACCCAGATGGGTCTATTTCGAGACCGAGCTTTGTTGCATTAAACTAAGACTGCAAATAAGATTCAGATCATGCCAGTTTTTGTACGCATTTCCCTTTATAAAAAAGATTGCTCCAGTCAACTTGGATTTTATTCCTCAACTGTATTTCTCTCAATTTAGTATTACAGTCAAATGGCTAGAGATCTAAAAAATCCAGATTTCAATACTCTCGGATTTAGCAGCTATTGCTTAATTCATTTCCTCCATTTCTGTCAAACAATGAATATCACAGGAACCAGTTGTGCCATAAATGCTATGTAGAAAAGAATTACGTGTTCTAAATTAATGAAACACATCAAAAATTCAAATAACAAACATGATGTGGTTTTTTGAGACTTACTTTTCTTTCTTTGGTTTAGTATTAATATCCCCAAGAACCATAATATCTGAAAAGTCTATCCGAAACTTGCTCAGCAAAGTAGCCATCCTGCATCAGAAAAACAAGCCTTTATATATGATCATATTTGTAATTTTTTCACAGGGTAAACAGGTAATAAAAACACTGGTTTAAGAAATGAAATCAAAAAAAAGGCATCTTAATTGTAATGGTGGGGGAAAATCAAACAGAACTGACTTATGACTATAAATCAACACCATGCTTCTGGAAAAAAATGAAAACAGTTTTATGGTTTTAAATAAGAGAAGGGCTCTCCCTTAATGACAAACTCAGAAAATATTTGGAAAAGAAAATGTTAGCATCAGACAATACTGCAGATAACGTAGTTTGAGGTATCTCACCCAAAACCACTCAGGGGAAATGAGAGCTTTTCTGGATCAAGGGAACAGAATATGATTACACCTCAACAAAAGCACAACTGAAATAAGGCTACTAGGAAGAGAGAGTAATCCAATGAGTAACATGCTCTTTCAGCACTTGAACCAGATTTTTTAAGGGAAACTTACGCTCTTCTGTCATGATCAATCCTGTTTATTTTCCCACCAATGAACACTCTGATCTTACAGTCTTTCCACTTCTTCTTGGTTGTGATAAGATACGGAATCAACAGTGTCAAACCTGTGTTTAGATCAGAATTTGAGATTGATTGAGAAAACAGCATCTTGTTAAACAGTACAGATTTTATATGAACTTACTGAATGGTGTCTGTTGACAATTAATGCAAAATTACTTCAATAATTTTTTTATCAAGTTTTTTAAACTATAAAGTACATTACCTCCATCATCAAAGAGCCACCAGACATCAATATTGCTTTTGCCTTGTTTTTTCTGAAACTGAGAACTGGCATCAAGAAGTCTTTGGTCAGTCACATTTAAAGGAGAAGATGAGATCTTTGAATCTGGAAAGAATTATGATAACACCCTGTTTAACTGTTTTGCTTCATCACCTGGAAATTCACCAAATACAACTTCTTAATATTTTGTGGTACTTATAATTTTGAAAAAAATTGTTCCCGCTCCCCACCCCACCCCAACTCCAGATTTTGATTGACTGGATATAAACTGAGCTATCTGTAGAGAGTCTAACTCATAGTTTCAGCAGATGAAGTAGTTCAGCAGGCATCTGACAAATAAAGGATGTGTGAGATCTTTATACTGATATTTGCCTAGACAGTTTAACTGACCTTGCTTCAGAGCACTAGGCAATGCACTGTTACTACCTGTTATAAGTAACAAAACTTCCCTAAAAATAGGTAGATAACTAATACCACACTCTAAGCACTTCTTTCCTAAATCTGATTTTCCTTAAGCATGCGGTGAAAATAAAAGCTACTTATGTCCATTGGAATCCTGTCTTCTGCAACAAATACCTTTTTGCATGTACAGGACTCTAAAGCACAATACAGACTGTTCTGCATAACAAACTTATTTGATTTGTTGAGAGCAAGACAATAATGGCATTTTAAATTAGAACAATACAGGTAATTTTGTTTTTCAGCAGAGGAAAAAACCCTAACCTCTTTCTCGTAACTAGAATCTCAGACTGAACAAGAGCCAGGAGTTTGACTGTCCTTATTTTTTTAGGAATTTTTAAATTTGGAGCACATCTGTGACTAATTTACATTAATACTACTTTACTGCATACTGGACTTCTTCCAAACTGCCATCCTGTGCTTCAAGATGTAATCTCACTTTCCATTATTAAAACACAAAAACTTCTAGCTGCTGAAATCATGAAAAAAATGTCAAAACAGTGAGATGAGTTGTAGAAGGCAAAAATAGCTGATTAACTCAAAAGAAGCCAGAAATAAACCAAGAAGTAAAAACTGCTTAGTTCATCTCTCAAATGGCTGTGACTTGAACTACTACTTCAGGTTATTTCAGAAGTTCATCTCACTCAGTGTCCATATTATGCCTTAATTTGCAGGATATTGAACAATTCCAAATAACAGAGCAATTAAGTATGGCTTTAGAAGATCTACTGAATAAACTTGACAGAGCACTTCCACTACACCAGACAGTATTTTCCTTAAGCCTCAACTAACCAGGGAGCCAGATACCTGAGACACAAAGAACTAAGAAAGCAGAAAGCTCCCGAACACATTTCAAATAGTAATTAAAAACAAAAGGCTTGTTTGTTTGTTCGTTTGTTTTTAAAATTTCAACATTTATGCACAATCCTTCCTCAGTAGCAACTTGTTCTGGGAATTTCCACAATGCTGCTTTTGTTTTTTTTTCATAGCCTAATCCCTAAAGATGAAGCCCATTTTAAAGCAGATATGAAGAAACAAATTACAATGCACGGTTGGTATTTCCCTCTCCAGTACTAAGGTGTAGAAAGAAGTACAAAAGGAAAATTGAAATTAACAATGTGAAAGAATGATTTAACACAAAAAGGTGGAAAATGCCTGCCTTTTTTTAACAGTGGTTGTGTTGAAGTCTTTCCATCCTCGTCCTCCTCTGGAAGGTTTTTAAAGACACAAAATAAAAATGTTAATTTCCTTTGTGATATTAATGAAAACAATACAAACGTATATATAAAAAAATTAGAAAATAAGATGTAGAATGAAGTGGATTTTCACACAAAGAAAAGAACACAAATGCAGTCTACCAAATCCTGAGATTCCTCTGTACTTTAAAAAAAAAAATCTACTCCCATTGCTCACTTAACTATTAGACTTTTGTTTTTTAAGAGAAGAGGATACTGGTTAGTGTCACAGTATCTTGGATGATTTGTGCCTGCTAACATGCACATAGTATGTAAGGTCAGGATGAAAAAGCCTTCAAATTTAGTAGCCTTCCAAACACACATTGGGCTCAATTCTCAAGCCCTTTCTAATGCCTGTCAAACTCAACAACAAAGAAAATCCCAGTGTAGGTCATTGTCTACCACCTGCTTTATTTAGGGGACTGCAAACCAAAGATTTATTTAGGTTTGGTAAGCTCCAAACCTAATCACTGAAATGATTAGACATCAATGTCTAGAAAAGCATGACACACTTCTGTTTCACAGACACAAAGATCCCATAAATAATCCCTTGGTGAAGAGAGAGAGGAACTGAAAAAGAAATGAGAAAGACTGAGAACTCAAGTTTCATTACTAACTAGCAGGTTACCTTTACGTGGAGTGGGAGTTCTTTCACTAGATGATGGAGCAAAAGCTATAGAAGTGTCTGTCTCAGACTTCTTGCTATAATCCACTTTTACTATGACATCCTTGGTGCACGGAGATTTTTCTTGGGATGACAGTAACTCTTCTTTGAAAAAGCAGAGAAACACATTATAAACAACTTAATTGTTTCAAATAGAGGTATGTGACTGCAGTGTGCTGGTTCACAATTAATTCAACTCTACAGGACTGCTATGCTTTGGCAAAGAGGGGAGGAAAACTAGCACAAAAGTCTTGTATGAACTGCTTCAGAGCACAAGGAGGCTCCTCCTTTGAGCAGAGCTGTAATTCTTTGCCACCTCCCCACACTGTGATTGTTGAATGCATTCCCATAGGCTAAATATAATAAAGCAGAGCTAGTTAACACTGTGGAAGCACAACTAGGAGGAAAAAAACATTAGTTGGTGAAGCGTTTTCCATTTCCACTCCAAGAGGAAGGTAAGCCTTAGAAGGCACAGACCAAGTATGTCTCACAGCCAAGTCTTTATTCCAGTTTTGGCTTCAGTGGAGCTACTTGGCAGCAACCAGAGTTAAAACAAATTCAAAGTCCCCTGTGGGCACTAAGATTCTTCTGACACCTTGGTGTTATATTCCCAGTTTTCTCAGCAGTGTTGTTTTCACAATGCAGGTTCACTCTTTGCCATCTCTCATACTCCTCTGCCCTCCTGCATGCAGTGACAGGCTCTCTCTCTCCAAATCCTAAAACAGTGAAGGAACAACCCTGCCCTCTTTCAGTAGGGTGCCCCTCCTACAGAGTTTGTGTCACAAAGATTTTTCCTCACTGCAGCTGCTTGGTGCCCCTCCTACAGAGTTTGTGTCACAAAGATTTCTCCTCACTGCAGCTGCTTTGTATGGAGCAAGCTACAAACATACTACACATTATCAACTCAGCAGAAGTTGTCACTATAGCTCACAGGCTTCCTTCAATATTCTGTTTGAAGATGAACTCAAATTATACCATTCAGCTTAAGAACACTACCCACAAAGCATGACCATGCCTTCCACATGGAAAACAGAAGACCTTTCCAAAATTGAGACAGATTACTCAATAGCTCTAAACTAGTGCGTGTAGGGGTTGGCATCCCACACCAAACTCATGGTATTCTTGCATCATGGATCATTTGATGTGATTTTCACAATTTCTAGGCTTGAGTCCCAGACACTCGATACCAACTTATCATCTTTAATTTGTTCCAATAAAATAGTAAATCTTTGGGAAACATTATATACAGTTTACAAATACAGAAAGTTGAAACACAAAAAAACCAAGATCTGCTTGGGTTTTCTTATTTTACAGTTCTGACTTGCTAATTTCATTGAATTTTATTCCATAAGAAGGGCGATATTTTACTTAATAATTTTTCATTTAGTGTTTTTAAAAAGCAATATTAAAAGGGAATTAGAACAGATATTCACCAGATAGAAAAAAATAAATCTTACCTTGGCCCTGAAGATGAGAAATGTCTAGGCCCTCCTGCAAGCGAATGACAACCACACCATACTGAACATCAAAGGCATCACTAAACAAAAGGGACAAAATCAAATTATTTTATGGCTTTTTCATTTCCAAAGGACCTACCTTGAACGTATTCCAGTGACTAAACACTGCTTTTGGCAGTCACAAATAATAAATTTGCGTTACAATTTCAGTTTTGATTCCAAATCATTAAATCTATCGGTGAACAGCATATCCTGAAAAGCAATGTCTAGAGAGGATACCTATTCCCTCTTCTCCTTCTCCCATCTACGTAAAAAGTGATTAAATAAAAGCAACATGAACAGGTCAGTCATGTTCTGCAGGGATAAGATACAGTAAGAAAATAGTATTTTTATTTCCCTGAATCAACAAAGGGATTTATTTTGAGTAGATCTTCTTGAAATGAGAACTAAAACATTGTGACATTTTTTCAAAACAATTGGAGTATTAAAAACACCTATGATGTTGTAATTTAGAATCAAACTATCTATAGGTAAGCTATATATATAGTAAGAACTAGTGTTCCTAGTTCTGTTACATCTGATGAGGTAGGAACTCACTCCATTCAAAAACAGAGGGAAAAACTTCATTATTGTAGAAACAACCAAAGAGCCTGAATAAATCAGTAAGTAAAACTGTAGTAAAATTAGTAACAATTTCCTCCCACCCATGATACAAGATATGAAAAACATGAACTTAATAATATCACAGTTTGCATTAGCCACTAATCATCCTTTACATATAAATACCTCATTAATTACAAACAACCATAAATCAGAGAACTCCCTCCTGTATCATTTCCACAGAGAGAAATTTCTCAAGACTTCACTCAATAACTGCTTCTCTTTGAAAGTACTAAGACTCAACTAGAAATGTTTGAAGTATCAATATATTCTATAGTACTTGTAAGAAGAATTGAGTTTGATTTAAGAGGGAAATGTTTTGTGCATTAGGGAACACTTTATTTTAATTGTTCAATAGGTTAGATTTATACAGATTAGATGTGTTTCTACTGTGTGCTTCAGCAAGTTTTAATTTTCCAGAAATACATTTAACCTCCAGTTATTACCTCCTGAGGTTTCTTTAGGGATGTGGAGAACCACATGACTTGTTGGCCTTGACAGATCTTCCAGCAAAAGCCATCCCGAAACAAAATAGGAAAAAAAGAAAAACTAAGAACTAACCAAAGTGTTTATTTTTCACTGCATTTGGTGCCCCTGCTTTTCTCTCGAGTGTGACTTTTTTCCCCCCTTTCCTAATCACTGCCTGTAAACCCCCATCCTTTCTTTCTTTTAAAAGCACAGTAAACAAGAAGTATAAATCACAAATGAAGTGGGTTAAGTACCACTTAGGCTGCACAAAAAAATCTCTGTGTAAGTGAAATGAGGTTTTCTCCTTAAATATTTGTGTAGCACACGTTACTCAAATTTTTCAGCCAAAACTGGTCTACTTTCAGTGCTGTCAAATTGCACTAGGATTTCCTTTCTCATTTTCTTTATGGCTATTATATTATCTTAAGGGTTCATGTTGTGTTTTGTAATCTACTATACTATAAAGACTTACTAGTTTCCACATCAGAAAAATAACAAGGTGTTGAAGAGTGCTGAATCAGTCATATGGAAAATCTAAGTCTACCTTTGTGCAACCAAGATCTTTCTTGACTTACTACCAAACATATTGAAGTGGATAGGCAGGACCTACAGCTTCAAATTTCCTACTTACTGGAATAAGTTGATATAGGTTTCAACCTCTCTCATATCACCTTGCCTCCAGTTTTTCTTAAATCCAACAACAAGGGTGTTAGGTCTCATTCTACCCAGACCAGCAGCCTACAAGAACAAAAAGTATATTATAAAATAGTTATGTTATTGAAACAATTAAAGGTTCTATTATTCTCTTAAGCAGCAAACAAAGTACTTTTCATCAAAGCTATCCGATAATATTGCAAACAGAACACACTTCAAAGTATAAAGCCACTTCAAATTTTGGTGTGTATCTTTGCCACTTTAAAACAAAAATTGAGAGAGATGTACCTGCATTAAATATTGTCCTCCATCCCTCAAGTCCTCTGCATGCACTGGTGCATAGAAAGCTTTCATCTTGTTTTTAATTAGCCATCGCTGATACCTAGCCAAATCAGTAGTCAGTTCCTTCATGGCCTGCCTCCGAGGACCCTTTCAAAATAAGAAAATAATAAGAGGAGAGTGAACAAGGATTATGAATATGAGCAGTGGGAGTAAAAAAACCCCCCCACCTCACTCTTTTTTTAATTTCACTGCTACGAGTCAGACTCAGAGAATCTCAAAAAAAACTTGCACACTACCAAAAACACCCAAAACTCACAAAATACAGGCATTATCAGCAGCACAGGCTGAAAAATTTTATCGTCTTTAGGAAGAGGGTTGCTCAAGCTTTAATAAACTTGTCCCTGCAGAGCACAACACTCTTCCCCAGAGGGTGGCACAAACTTGTCCTCCAAAGCGTATCTGGCAATTATCTGTTTCAAGCTGTACAAGTGGGCCTCCATGTATACCAAATCCTAATTAGAATGCCTTTGTCACAGTAGTGTCACTTCCACAGTTTTATCTTGCAGTCAAAGCCACCTCCTCTTCATATACTTCCTTTTTATTACTTCCATCAGGATGAATCTTTTGTGTTCCTCCTAGATATCAAAATGCAGAATACAGAACGAGGTATACCAAGAACATAGCAGCCCAGCTTTTGCAAAAGGACACAGACTCTGACCAAATATCCAGAGTTAGCGAAGAATGAGGTAGTGTCACCCTTCTTGCAGGAAAGCTGTTTTAAATAGAGATAGGATATTTCTCCCAAGTAATATCTAATCAGAATTGTCCTCCTACAAGAAGGATGACACCACTTTATTCTTTTCAGTACAGCCCATTTTTTTTAATAGAGGTTATTCCATCTATGATACTTTACCTCTCTACTATTATTCAGTTTCTGCCCTTTCACACTCATTGAAATATAAAGTTTGTATAGACAGAAACCAAAAGACATACTATGTATGTACTGTGGATTGCGTTAGTTTGCTCTTATCTGTTCATCAGATCAGAAGCAAGTGATATTTAGTAAGTGTGGTATATCCAAACCCATTTTTAGAGTATTTAAAGTTACAGAATCATAGTACTGGTTACAGTTAAGATGTGACCTGCCAATCCCCCTGCCACAGGCAGGGACACCTTTCACTATCCCAGGTTGCTCCAAGCCCCATCCAACCTGGCTTTGGACAGCCTCAGGGATGGGGCAGCCACAGCTTCTCTTGGCAACCTCTGCCAGGGCCTCACCATGCTCTGAATACATAATTTCTTCCTAACATATAACCTAAACCTGCCCTTTGAAAAAACACTGCCCCTTGTCCTGACACCACCTGTCTGCATAAAATGTCCCTCTCCCTCCTTTTTATAAGCTCCCTTTTGGTACTGGAAGGTGCTCTAAGGTCTTTCCAGAGCCTTCTCTTCTCCAGGCTGCACAACCCCAGGGCTCTCAGCCTGTCTTTGCAGGAGAGGTGATCCAGCTCTCTGAACATCTTTATGGTCTCCTTTAGACTCCTTCTAACAGATCCACATCTTTTCTGTGCTGAGGTGACATATGTCAGTCGTACTTACACTTGCCTAAATGTTCTCAGTGATGCAACAAAGTCTGGCCTGAAGACATGAAGCTAAATCACACAATCCCAACATGCTGATGTTTATCAGAGATGCCATGACCTCTCTGTAGCTGGCTTTAGTTTTGGTAAAGATCACATGTGACAGACACCCTACATCTCAGTTAAAACAACTCAGCATGATTCTGAAGAATTACTTGAAGCTTGCTTCCTTTCCACCACCATGAAAACACTCTGTAAGTATGCCATAAGAGACACTTTAGGTAGTAAGAGCTGTTAAAATTATGTCCTTGTAGAACCACCCTCACAACACACCCCAGCGCAAAACCAGCCACATTTCATATTCTGATTAAAAAAAACCAGAGATACTTAGTGAAATAGAAGGGGCTGGACAGAAAGAAAACAGGCAATACCTGTTCACATTACTGTTTCAGCTGCCAATGAAACGAACATGATAACTGAAGAAATAAAAAAACTACTCGGGAGGTTAAGAGTTAACTACTGGATAAACTGCTATTGACTTCCCTGCTCAGAAAGGTTTATTTTCTTTCAGGCTTTGTAAGAGCTCTACATAGCAATCAGTCCCTCTGAAATAGTCACATTGAGAGGAAACACAGCTCTATACTGCAGATCCAAAGCATGAGGGAGTACATGAGACTGTGTGACACAGAACAGAAAGAGGCCCAAGCTGTAATCCAGTGTTCACTTTATTCCTAGAAAGGTTCTTCAGCATTTAGACATCAAATGATCTAAAGTACTAACTTTGGAATATTTCCCCCACAGTACACTTGACTCAACAGTGATGATCCACACATGAGTGGAACTTACTAGCGAAATCTTTAATTTTCTTAATGTTTAATAATGCTTTCATTTAAAAAGGAGATAATAAAGAAACAAACCAAAACCCCCACATTTAAAGAAAAAAAGAGAAACAAAAAGCAAACAGGTTAATAAAAGCCCAAAACAAACCCCAAACTAGATAGAAAAAAAAAAAAAAAAAGATAATTTTAAAGTAAAGACAGAATACACTTACCATATGCACATGGCCACAGATCATCAAGCCCACATTCTTGGTGAAAGCATGGACAAGGTGAAGCAAAGCTGGACGTGCATTTGGAGCTCCTGTCATAATTAAGCACTGAGGTCTAGAATTATGAATAGATGGGGGAGAAAGACTGGAATTAATCTGGAGTTCTGGGGGATTTTTATTAACAGAAATGTTTCCTCCAAATATTAGCCATAACAACATAATCATCTCCGAAAAACGATCTACTTTTACAAGACTAGGTTAAATTAACTAAAGATCAATTGTTCCACAACTGTCAGTGGATCTATGACTAACTGGACAAAAATTTAGCATTCCCATTAAATCTAAACATTTACACATTTAAAAGGTTTAAACAGATTTTAGACAAGACTAGGTCAGAGGCATGAATTTCCTCCCCCATTTTTAAGTCCCATCCCTTCACATTTTCTAGCTTAGATTCTTCCGAGTCCAACAAAAAAACTGGAATCATATGCTCTTTTTAAAACTACTACCATTCAGAAGGCAGAATCAAACTACTGCAAGTAAGTTATTAAAGACAACTTTCTAATCAATTTTAAAAGATTGTGTCCAGACTTCAGAAGTCATTTCAGCTGAAAATTTTCCATATCATAAGAATCACCTAAAGTAATCTGTCTTAATCTCTGCAGCAGCTTCAGTTCATTTTTGATGTCAGAATCACAGAACTGAATCAGAGTTATTTAGGCTGGAAAAGACCTTTAAGATTATTGAGTCAAACCATAAACTTGACAAAATAACTAAATCCACCACTAAACCTTGTGTTCCTGCCAGGTTCTTCATAACCTCAGAGAAAACCTGTATTAAGAATCTCTCCCTTAACTCATTTCTTATTAAATTCTGCCCTAAGAATGCAAAGATAGAGATCTGTTAGACTAATTGCCAGACTATAAATCCTGTGCTGGGCAAAGGCAGCATGTAGGAGGTAAGTGCTCTAGTTGAACAGATAGGTCAATAGAATACCCATCCTTGGAAATACTCAACACATATGGCCCTGAGCAACCTGGTGTAACATCAAAATTTGATTTAACTTTGCAGTTGGACCCGTGGTGAGTCAGCTGAGTCAGGGACTGGACAAGACCATATGGAAAGGTCACATTCAAGCAAAAACGATCCGTCTCAATCTAGAATTCCATTTATTTGGATGAATTAGTTTAAATCAATACTTTTTGTTAAATTTATTTGAAGCGTCTTTCCTTTACAACAGCATATCCCAGATAAGTAGCATAATTACTAATATGACAGAAAACTGCCTCTTTGAGTAGGACCTTTCCTGGGGAGCCATACTGATAGACAACAAATCAGATTTGTTCCTCAGCTGCGTGGAAAACACTCGTCCAGCCCGTTTGCCATTAGTGAACTACAGGGAGAGATTTCTGAAGAGAAACAGATGGTGTTGAGTACAACACCCACAGATACCTATCTTCAGGATTTTAGGTTACATCATTTTCATCCCAAGTGGAGTGAATGCTCATAAGCGCTTTGGAGCATATATATCCTCCAATTCAGTTTCGAAGAGGAACACAAATCACAGCTCACAATGCAGACCACAAGGCATCTAACAGTAAGCAGGCATCATCCTCAGCCTTGCTTCTAAAGTGCAAACCCTAATCACAGACAAAATGCTCGCACAATATGTTCAGGGGATGTCCACGATGAAGAAATCTGAAGCTGTTTTAAGTCACAGCAGACAAACGTGTTCATGAGAGACTAAATATTAATGGTTAATGGCTCAGACAACTATCCACTTGCAAAAGAAGGAGGTACTTGGCTGAGAATGTGCAAAGTAGCAGCCCAGGTGCAGGGAACAAGAGGATGACCATGACAAACCAACTTTTGTTTGGCAACAAGCTGGGTTTTGAGCCAGATCAGGGAAGAGGCCACTAAGGCCAATAAGATACTGTGAGATGGGACAGTGTTTTTTATCATGGCAATGTCCTCCCTTACACAATTGGCTCAGGTTTAAAAATTCCCATGCAAGGAGATACTGAGACACACCAAGGCCTGAAGGTGTTCATAACTTCTGGTAGGGCATAACTGGCTCAAACATGCTGATGTGAGAGGCAGCTACCATGTCTTAGACCATGCCCTAAACCATCAAAGACTCACAAAGAGCCCCCAGACTCATCTCTGGAGCCTTCCACCAGAGGACTGCACATGATTCAGTGTTGCAACAGTGCTGAACTCCCTGCTCAGTGCAGGTACCTGGGTGTTCCCACCTGAATCTAAACAGTCATTAACTTAATGAACTTTGTGCATTGTGGGCTTCCCGCATCCCAAAGAGACCAAGACTGGGACCACCACTTAGACCAACAGACATCAAAATTGCAATAATCACATCTTGTCACTTGATCCATGAGTGGTGATGTCTTTCTACTCTTATCCTTTCTTTCTCCTTGTCTCCTAACTTCTCAAAATATATTGTAAGCCAGCCTAGAAATTCCAGTCGATGCCCTAGTAAGCGTCTTTTTGTGTCGAAGTTAAGGTTGGCTAAGTTTAAGCCTGCAAAGTTAAAGTCTGTGAAGTGCTTCACTTTGTCTGGATGTTGTTCTGAAATCTGCCAAGTACCTTATTCTGCCTTAATGTTCTACAGTTTGCAAGTTAAAGTTTGTTACTGAACTTCCTGAGGATTTTGTCATTTCTCCCATGCATGGCCCAGAGTGAATCAACCAACCTCCCTCTAAACCTGTCGAGCACAATAGGGTGTAACAGTGCATTTAATGGAAGCCACAACAGCAAACATTGTCACAGTGCTCTACTGAACCCAATTTCCTATTTTTAATATTAACTGAAGTTACCTGAAATTCTTCACGTGATCTTCCACTCCTGAGAGCCGGATAGAATGCTGCAGTGCATTCAAGTAAGTCAATGCTTGTGTAGAGGACCCCCAGTTCACATCTGTTGAAAAATTTGAAGTTCTGACATACTATTTATACATAAAACTACATGATCACAACATGAATGTTGGATACAAACTGAAAACAAGAAATTTAGGCTACACCTCTATACATTCTACACAATACTAGTCAACAAACCCTACAGCTAAAGAGGCAACTCTATTAAAGATAATCTCAGAAAAAATGCTGTTATTTTATATCACAGCAAAGAAAAAATGTTACCTCAAAGCATTTCCTACATATAGTCAAGATATTTTCAGTGAAAAACTGCTAGATTAAGCAAATCCTTTGAGTTTATTACTGTTACGAGGAAAAGAAAGATCCCACTATCCTCTCATTTTGTTCCAATACACATCTTCTGACAGCTACAATGAATTTATCACAAAGAATATCCCACATGGATCATAGAGTCTAACCCTTATCATCACAGATCTTCACAGACCCAGATGCAGAGTTTTCCTCATTTCCAACTTTAGAAACACTTTCTTTGCTCAGTTTTGCTTCATCTTGTATTTACAACATACAAAGCTCTTAGAAGCACTAGCAAGATCGTTCATAGCACTAGGAATGGTTTACTGAAAAAGCATCCACCACTCAAATCCCTTTTCAATTAGGAAAGGTAGAGATGCATCCTCTCTCACTTCCCATCAAGATATCACATTCCTTCATAGTGCCTTTTTTTGCTGCAACCTGAGCTCTTTCCATATCAGCCTTTTCCTCAAATTTTCATTCATATATATATGTCTAAGTGAAAGGCACACATCATAATTTTGGAGGAGAGGGAACAGCACTGACTACACACTCATAATTACATTTCTTTACAACTAAAGCCTGAAACAGAAGTTTGAACTAGTTGCCCAATCACAAAGAAATTGTTGGGTTTTCTCTCCCCACCAAGGCCACCACTTTTTCCCTTCTGCAACTCTCTTTCCCACTCCCCATAAACAAAAGAAGCTGCTATACATACCTGGTTTCTTGTAAGTGACATAAATGTAAAGTCCAAGAACTATGACATATGTTAGAAGTGCTGCCCACCAATTAATGACAAACATTACAATGCAGCACAAAATAGCTCCAACAAGAGAAATCCACATATTGTAGTATTTGAAAGCAGGGCGCCAACCTAGTCAGAATATAATTGAGAGGACAGAAAAGAGGAGGAAAATTAATTTTATCACTACTCCAAGAGAAAGAATCATTATTTGTTTTTCCCTTTTCTAGTGTTCTGCATCACATTTCACATGAATGTGTGGTTTTCAGTGATGTACAAAATACAGACTGGCACATTTATGCTTTCAATTTTCCAACACTCTTCAAATGAATTTGCATCTTTCTTAGACACATAAGTAAATGCTCCAAAAGTAAATTTTGCCCTCTAAAAGTATAGTTCAAAGGGAAAGTTTGAAGATGCTTGTGCCAGTATGTCTATTAAGTCAGGCTACAGAAATCTTTTGCAATGGCTCGTCTGACAGATGATTTTTGCTGTAAAAGGCAGTATAACATGAATCATCAGCTCATGACTCAGTCTCTATATACTACTGTTTTCAGTTGTGCATTTTTACTATTTTCACACAGTCATAAATTTTCACCACTTGAAAAGGACAGATATATCCAAGTAGAACTTGAGTATTTCGAAGTACTGGACTGTCACTGTTTTATAGCCTTGTTTGCCTCAAGTTTATCCAAAATCAGGTAAATATACATGCACACATACACTCCCAAAAACACATCCAAGATTAACAAGCGTATTAAACACAGAACTGTTGTGTAAACTCTTATGCTCATCCTCCTGCAAAAAAATTCCCCAACTATCTCCCAGTTCAGTGACTTAAGAAGCTTTTAAGGGTGTTATTTCAGTACAAATGCACGTGGACTGGGTATGATATACATCTGTTCTGCAAGTACTGGGTTTCAGCTTATTCCTACAAATTAACTAACCTCCCACACTAAAAACTACAAAGATTTGGAAATACCATCTGAAATTCCTATTTCTTCTGGACAGGAGGATGGAATATATTACCAGAAACTCAAAGACAAAAAAAGGGTGGTTTGCCAACACCAGATACTGAGTAAGTAAGCAAGTTTTCTTCAAGAGTTTCTGAACAGACTCTGAATTACCTTGTGTTCCCTCAGCAAAGGTGATAAGATTAGTAGCTCCCAAGCTCTACTGGATCATCCAGTTCTCAAAATTTCAGAAGACCAAGGTACACAACATATTACTCTTTTAACTAAAATGTGTCATGAGAATCAAGTAGGTATTTAGTAATTAAAGTAAACCTTAATTTATATTAATACCTTTTAAATTTCATTTATGCATAAAGGAATTGCAGGCTAAACTCCCACTCCCAAAATGTAGTTCCTACCTGGAGATTTTGCTAGAGAAGCATGGAATACAGAGAAGTTAATCAATGCATATGAGGCCAAGAAGAAATTAGAAATAATTGGAGCAATGACATTCAGTTCAGCTGCAAAATGAAAAACAAAGCAGGCTGTTATCAAAGAAATCATCCAACGCCTTTGTAGACTAGAAAGTAAAAATTTTGCTAAAAACCACCTTATCTTCTAATATACTCTAAGAAGATGCAGTTCAGTGCACCAATACACTGGGTTCTGAAGAATTCCAGCAGTAGTACAGAGAGCACTAACACATCTGCAGTACATCTCCAGGTCAATTCTCAAACAGCAAAGAATAAGACACTCCTAAGTTTCAGACAGTTTTCACTACGGTAAATAGCAACAGCTGACAAAGTGTGAGCAATATGACAAACATGTTCATCTGCCTGCATTTTAAACTGGAAGTTGAATCAATGGTAACAGTACAGAGCATTATTACACACCAACTTCATCACAGTAGTGGTGCCCAAATCCTCTTTAGTGGGAGGAAAGAACCTGATGCCCTCCTTTCCTCGAGGCAGCACAGTACAAAACATTTATGTGTAATCTCACCATCACAAAACCCCCAAATATACAGAATGTGCCATGCTAGCCTACAAGTTTCTACTTGTTGCAATTAAGCTTCCAGTCAGCATGGTAAGTAGAAACCTCATGGGTATATCTTTGCCTTAAGCAGACTTGGAGCAAAGAGCAAACTGGGAAAGTTCAAACGCACTGGCCCAGAACTCATGAGTGGACACAGCACAATTAGTTTGCCATCTACACATAACATTTGTAATTCTACCTAGATTAACTGTTACCTTTAGGAACAGCAGCATCAGCACTCATCTCTACCGTTTGTAACTTAATAGAAAAACACACTTTAAAAAATATTGCTCAGTCAAGTTTGTTCTTTACGGAAGCTTTTGTAATTATAAATATCTGAAATAAACTTTCATATTTACAAGACATCTCACTACTCAAAAAGCTGTAATTTTACTGACTGATAGTAACTAAAGACAGATATCTGTGCTAATTAAGTGCAGTATTCCTACAGTTAAAATTTACTGTAGTTCTAGACAGAGTTATATCTGCAAGACAGGAGAAAGTAATCCTCCAAATAAACAAGATTTCGAATGCTGGCTTAGAATTAAGCTTTGCATTAGACCCCTGTCATGAAGTCACAATTTGGACTTGAATGCGTTCTAAAGGACAAAACAGGACTGAGATTTATTACAATTTCCAACTAACCAATTAGTATGAATCCAAGAGCAATTAAAAATGTTAGAATATATCCCCTCAGTGGTTCATTGTTCTTCCCATAGCCTTTAGCAAACATTTGAAATCCTGGGTAAATGCTGTCTTTGCACAAAGCCTAAGAAAAAAAAAATAAAATCCCAAGTCAGTATGCATTTTGTTCAAAATGTATCCTTTCTAATGCCATCTTCCATTGCAAATTACCTTCCTGAACAAAGGTTTATAGCCATCATATACTAATTCTGTTTTCAACAGTCTTTCCATCTTGACATTTTGAATTTCCAATATTATATCCTTCAGTTAAGTCTATTTACAGGAATAGCAGCTCTGCTTTCCTTAACTATTTCACTTTAGGTGTCTTACAATCACAAGGTCTTTCTTTAGAGACTGTTTTCTCAGAAAGCTGCCCAATACATGCATTAGTACTTTTGTTTCTACTGTGCAAGAAAACCCTTTCTATAACTGACTCCTACTGATTATTTTTAACCCAATTAAATACAAATATTAAGACAAAGAAGGAAGCTAATTAGTTAAAAGAAGGTAGAGCAAAATAACACTCAAAAACATCAAACATTAACATACTTGATATGAGTTTGATACAAGTTCTCTCATTCTAAAAAGAAGGTTAATATTAACATGATCTACTGATTTCAACTGGTATGAATCATGACGGTAGTATGTCAAGAGTCCCCTTCCAAAAATCATTACTAAAAATTAATTATTCTTTAAAATATTATGGTTCTGTTTCTCTACTTACCTGGAAGATCTTAGGTGCACTCACAAGAGATGCCAGAGCAGAAGACAGCGTGGCTGAAAAAATACCTGCAGAAATCAGTGGTGCAAATCCTGATACCATGCTCATTACCTGAAAGAAAAATAATTTCTTTTTTTAAAGAATGTGAAAAGTATACTATACAAATGGATATTATTAACTACAGAAAAAAACATTACGTACTGTCCACTTAAAAGCTGTCTAAATATCATGCATTCATGTAAATAAATGAACTAGAGACATATCAGGGGATATAAATGGACCCTATTTTTAGAACAAGAGAAGGTGGCTTTTCAGAGAATATATCATCAAACTATGTAATCCTCAGGTCAAAAAATTAATGTTACAAATTTTCATGGGTTTATAAGTGGATTAAAAAATGGTAATGTAAGAAAAATATATTGGAATTCGTTTCATATGTTGACTAGCCTATCACTGACCAAGACACGAGTACAAAACAGGAGAAGAATTCACTGAGAGCTGCCCTGCTGAGGAGTACTTGGGCTTGTAGTGAAAAGCTGCACAATTGAGATATAAAAATACGTATTTAAAAATATTCATGGCTCAATAGAGTACTTCTCTTTATAATACAAAAGCCTAAGTTGCTTTAAAACAGCCACTGGTTTTTAGTGAACAGACTGAACTCTAGTTCTGCATTATTTGCACTACTTACTTGCCTTTCATCTTGGCAAACTCAGCTAGATCAGCTGAAAAGCAACTGAAGGAAGGCAAGGAAGATCATGCAGAAGTGTCCCATTTTAAAGTTACTGTCACCTGAAGTTGTAGACTCTAGCTGCCTAAAGCAATCTTACTAGGTAGGACATGTTCTCAGACACAATATATAGGTGACCGATATGAAGTTTTTTCACATTCCTAGAGCCAAATTCATGATAAAATTTAGTGGTTTTCCCCAGGTCAAGCTAACAAAGACTGCTGGGCCTCTCCAACAAGCAACTAGATCTCTACACTACATCAGCTTTCACTGGTCACTACAAGACATGCCTTGCCTAAAAACAGAAATTAAATAATTGTAGGTTGTAATAGACAGTGAAGTTGCTGTCATGTATGACATACTGCAATGAATGAAGGACAGCATTTCCGGAAGCCTATTTATAGCTGATAAAAAAAATTAATGCCAAGCCTTTAATCACAGATGAACAAAACTAGCAACGCATTTATTAAGTTATGCCTCTTCTGCCTGGGTTTAAGTTAGTTTTATGAGCAACAGAAAAAGTTACAGTCCTAAATGCCAATTTCTAATAATCCTACACTGTATTATAGAAGAAAGTTTAAGGGTGTTAATGCTTTACTATTATTTTAGAAAGAAACTTCTGCTATAGCAACATAATAAACAAGCAGAGAATAACTTTTATAGAAGCAGCATGAAAATTTTCTTCCCTGCAAGGATGACAATCAGTCTTCCCTGGCTACAGACAGAATTTATGTACAAGTCTCCATGACTTTACTATACTTGCATCAATTTCTTACGATCTACTCATATTTTACATTCTCTTTCTAGGCTCTATCCAATGCCTCTAATTATTTACCCTATGTATTTTTGAGTATTATACCCTTTTTTAGAAATAAAATACATAAAATGAGAGATATCTGAGCAGTATGTATGCAAATAACATTTGGTATTTTAAAAGCTAGCAAGTTATGCCTTGAGTTACTAATGTAAGAGACTTTAGAGGAAGCTTCTGGGGGAATACAAGAGGAACTAGTTCCAGCAGAACCAGTATGCCATGGTGTTAAATACCCCTCCCTCCCACTCCCAATACAGACACCATAATCCAGACCTCATGACCACAAACCAAGAAGCCCACACACTGCAGCTGGCTATAGAACCAAAATTTTCATCCCTGAAAGAACATGTAGAATTGGAAGGGCAGAATGGCCCTGTAACCACTGGTGTGGTAACACAGATATACAGTTCCTGCTGATAAGGGCCTCATTATGTTTGCTTGGCATTTGCAGTTTAGGCAGTTTCTTAAATTCCAAATGTCTGGGATAATGAAATACCATATTCTGACTACAGTTTAAGTTCTTTGGTCCAGCCATCATGGAGCAGAAAAAAAATGCTGTATCAAAACAATGGAGTTTCATGCTACTTTCAATTTTCATCCAAAGTTGACCAGATTCTGCATTTAAGTTACTCGAAGCTGTAACTTCTACAGAAGTTTTAGCGTGAGGCTACAGAGAAGTTTTCTAAGTTACTCTTCTGCCAGGTGACGGCCTGTACACAGAATAACCACTGACACTGAGCAGAGAAATGTCTGAAATCTGTGAGAAGGACCTGTAATTCACTGGCACTGAATACAACAGAAACTAAAGATGGTCTTTTAATGCAAGTCTGACTAAGCCTGTCTGACCAACTGTCCAAGTTTTTCATCTAAGATTTCCACAGGTAAATCGTACTACAAGCCATGCATTTGCTATCAAAACACACTCAAAACCTGAGCTGCCTGAGCAGGAACTTCAGATCAGTTCTTTGCCAGAAGAACTGAATGCAGTACAGAGTGTACTGAAGCGATAAAAGTCATCAGGCTGTGCACACAAACTGGCACTTTCAGCCTCGGAAGCTGCATGTTTACAAGCTGTAAGACAAATATACCACTCTTCGCTCACCTCAGGGATTAACTTCAGTGTCTGAAGAATTTGTTCTCAAGTTATTTACCATAACAGAAAGAAGTTATGTTTGTATTAAGAGCTTGAGAGGTATACAAGCTTGGAGCCCCTATTCCCACACACACTGTGCCCTGCACATGGAAAAAAAAAATCTCTCCTTACAGATACCATATATACAGATCTAAAGCTGAGAGCATTTCTTTCAGAAAATGGTCAAGAGTTTCTCATTTGGTGAACAGCATCTCACACAAACAACTTCCTTCTGATATCCTCTGACTAGACAGAATCAGACTCTTCTCAAAGATAAACAACAAAAGCTATGAGAATGAGAGAAAAAGTAGCAAGGGAAAGTCCCAATGCGTATTAGAAAAACAAAATTCCAGAGAGAAGGTGGCTAAGCACTGCAGCAGGTTGCCCAGAGATTCTGTGTGGTCTCCATGACAAAGTTTTCAAAACCCCAACAAAGCAAGGGGGTGTGAGGGGCACTGCATTCTCTGTGTTGCCTCTGGCCTTGAAAGTGACTTTTCCTGTTTGGCACTCACTTGTTTTCCCAGAGAGAAGCAGGAATAATTTGGAAGACAGAAATACTCAAGTACAAGCAACGTTTATGGTAAGCAAAAGTTTTGACTTAAAGAAAAAGACATATGTGAGGAAACCAGTTGCACGTTATTGGCTGTTGTACATCTGACAATACAATGGCTCTTTTGAGCTTAAGCAGATGAGGAAAGTCACCACATTTTGCAGAATTATCATTCCCATCACAAGAGCAAGTCTGACTTTCTCTAAACAAGAACAAAGTAACATTACTTTGATCAAATTATTCCACTATAAAAATGCATTTTATTCTAACAGAATGGTCTGCACTGCAATGTTATTTCAGCACACATGAAACAGGTTTTCCCCAGAGCTTTGCAGATAAGGCTGTGAGCCTAACGTGCCAGCACATGTAAGGACTACACGTACCACATGCACTTCTCATCAACTCCAGTATCTTTTTCAGTAGCAGATTTCAGCTTAATCTCTAGTCAACGTTTTTTACACCAAATGGAAAGACTGAGGGCAAAGATGGGCTACCACAAACCAAGCTGAAAATCAATTAGCAGTAAGTACATTTTCCTTGGGTTCTTTCAAACACTTGCCAGTAGTTCACGGATAGCAGAATTACCTATGAAATGTGTGTGGAAGACTATGAATTACCCTGTAACTCTTGCAGGATTTTTAAATCAAGTAACATCAGCTTTTAACAATGGAAATTCACAAGATTCCTACCATTAAAGGGGATACTATGATAAAGATGTAAAACATTCTTAAGAAGTCAGCATACTTTCTAAGATACTTATAAAATTAACAAAAAGGTTATTGACAGAGGCTACCTATGATTACTATGCATCACTACTGAAAAAAAGAGT
Source organism: Empidonax traillii (assembly GCF_003031625.1). Taxonomy (NCBI): domain Eukaryota; kingdom Metazoa; phylum Chordata; class Aves; order Passeriformes; family Tyrannidae; genus Empidonax; species Empidonax traillii. The sequence goes on from NW_020955690.1 coordinate 1,103,625, forward strand.
ACAACTAACCCCATCAGTGAACGGCACCTAAAGAGAGCTGCAGTACCACCTAACCAGAAGTAAATATTTTTATTTATATAATAATATTTATATATTTTTATATAGAACATAGAAACATCTATTTATAAAAATATCTTTATATATTTATATTTATTCAGAAGAAAAGTAAATATTTATACCACATGTGTATAAACATACAGAATTTTGATATGCATACGCTCTTCTTCTACATACCAGCCAGAGTGTACCACTGAAGTATTCCAGATAAACCTTGCCTTTTTGGAGATGGGTATACTTAACCTACACTTTTTCTTAATATACAATTAAAAAAACCCATAAGAACCAAACACCACAAAACCAAAACCAAACCAACACAAAACAAAACAAAAAGCAAACAGAACAAAAACCTAAACAAAAACATACAAAATAAAACTAACCAACAAAACCAAAACAAAAACACCACCCCTCCCCCCAAAACAAAACCCCCAAAACCAAAACCAAACCAATGAAAGAAACAAACAAAAAGAAACCACCCAAAAGCCAAAGACCAGAATTTAGAGAAAGTTTTATACCTGGAAATTGTTCATCAGCCCATAGGGACACTTTGTCTGACAGGATGAGAAATCATAATTTAATTTGCAGGCTGCAGCAGTGCAGTTTGTCAGCTCTGTGACAATGGTGTCATTAACGTTCCCTGTGGCATCTCGCACAACACAGGAACCTACAGTGGACACAACAATAAAAAAGTCATTAACAAACTGAACCTGAACTTAAAGACGTGTGTCAAGCTCAATTCTTTTCATGTAAACACGATCTCGCTGAGCAACATTAAAAGGCAGTGTTATTTTCAACACATTTCAGTACTAAGCATATCTTCACTATGAAGTGAAAATACAAACATGCAAACTGCTCTCTTGCCTGAGAGGACCTTCAGTTTTTTAATTGATCTGAGTCTAATAAGAAAAGTTTCTGCACAGAGCAAAACGACGACAATAGACTTGCAAAAGTTTAATGGCACAATTTCAGCTTAATATACTATTTCTCTGAAAAATGAGTTTCCACACAGCTCTTGAATTGGAGTATATGCACTAACACTTGATTTGACAGGACTGGCACAGATTGCCCAAAGAAGCTGTGGCTGCCCCATCCTTGGACGGTAGGTTGGACAGGGCTTGAAGCAACCTGGCACAGTGGAAGGTGTCCCTGCCCATGGCAGGGGGTTGGAATGAGGTGATCTTTAAGGTCCCCTTCCAACTCAGGCCATTCTGTGGGACTGCACTTTTATTTTGTATGTACAGATGTACGTAGACAAGTGTATATAGTGCTGCAGTTACTTTTTTCCCAGTCAATATGGTTCAGAAATTTAAAAAAAAATGAACAGTTTGTTGTGTAGCCTGTTGCAAGCTATTTCCTAACATTTAAACAAGCCATCTCCCATACGGCCATTGTATTTTCAGTTGGTTTCCCAGTGAAAAACACAGCCACACAGTACCATTCCTTCCACATTTTTTTAATAATTATCACCTTCCTTGCTATCTGCAGTTCATCTATGATTATTTATAATTTTGCTGTCAAAATTATAAATGTCAAAAGAATGGTGAAGACACTATTTCAGCATGTAAACACTAAGAAAAATAACTAATAGTACCAAAAGGCCATAAGCCTTCTATATCATGGTTTTTTGTCTCATATAGGATACAAATTAGAGTAGACTAAGTATTATTTAATATTTTATGGTTTAATAATTGAGGCAATCAAACTATCGGGACACAGCAAATACTTCCAAGAACAGGAATTAAACAAGGAATTGGGAAGAGAAAAGTCTACAGAGCAAAGTCAATAAAATTCCCTTACTTTGATCTTCTAGCAACTTGCATGACGAGGTCCTGGCAACCAGAACACCTGAGGACCTCAAGTATTTACTTGCAAAATGGGAAGGGCACAGATGTGCTGCAAGTTTAAGTTTCTCCAGTCATACTGCTAGATTTCTAAGTAATTTGCCTCTCTTCCACTGGGAAAATGAATTCCTAATTACCTACACCATATTCAGGTTCTTTCTCAGACTTGATTAACAGTCCACAGTAAAACCTGGTCCCATAAGATGGGTATTATTTAATCCTTCCACTGTTCAGATTTCTTTTTTAGTTACTGGTTAAACTACAGTACAAATTTCCTATATTCATCACCTGTCTTATGCTTTTTGTAAGCATGTGGAGGGGCTAGGGGTTTTTTTGTTGTTTTCTGTTTTAAATAGAATTAAAAGCTCAGTAAAATGAAAATGTTTTTTCTCCTCCACACAAATATTTCCCAAAGACACTCAAGCAGTATATAATGGGTGGGACAACACAGTTCCCAGCTAAACTATTTGCAGGCAACATTTTGTTGGTGCTAGATTGCAGTGGCAGTCCCAGTAAGTTGAGCAACCCTTTAAATACCTACCACGCGCTATCATAACCTTCCTCTTCCTCATTTTTTCATAGATCAGATCCAACTGGATAGCAGGACTTTCAGACACGGAGTCAAAGTGTGACAGAAGGGATAATGGCACTAGGAATTAATGTCAGCCTTACTATGAAAGGATGTAGAAAACAAGCCAGCTGGGCTGGCTCTGTTCTCAGCAGAAGATACTTAAATCTAAGTAACAATCTAGACACTGTATTTAACCCTTATTCAGAAAAGTTTTACTGATTTATAAAGTTCTGGCAATATTTTCCCTGAGAACCTCTAGGTCTTCTTTCCCGTAAAAACAGTATTTCCCCTTTTCACAGGCATTTATAAGCATGTTCCTGCCACAGTCCACTGAAGTTTTGCCATGCTATAAGCCTGAGTAGGTTAAGAGGCCATCTATATCAAGTATTCCCTTAACTACATGAATTCCAGAGGTACCACCCTGAGTCCCTTAGATTCTACTTCAGAATTTTTAACTTCACCAGTGCTACAAGCACCTACAGTTAGGTTCTTATTATTTAGTTTTACTTTCCAAAGTACAGGAAGCACGTCTTAAACCTACTCAGAACTTTGACTAATCTTCTATTAGAGCTTCCCTCACTTTTAAAGTAATTAATGTTGTTCTTTGAAATTGATCTTTCAAGACTTTTGATGTCAAATTTGCCTATGAAATCTGCTTCCTGCCACCTGTCTATTTGCATTAGTTCTTTGCTAAAATACGAAACTGCTTCTTTCTCTTTACAGCTATTATCTTTTTGAAACAGCTGCCTAGCTCTATCAGCAGGACTAGCAATTTTCCTTTTTTAAGCCTTTTCTATTCCGTTTAAACCTTTTACTAGCTACAGAGCATAAAAATACTGAGCTAAGTTCAGATTATCATCTTCTTCATATATGGCTGCTCAGCAACCTCAGCCTCTTCAATGTTTTAATGACTTGATTACCACTACTCTGGAAATGGGATCAAAGTATTTGTATTTGTCCAATATGCCTACTACAATGCCTTGAAAAAAACCTAAACTTCACTTATAATCTCTGACTTCTGATGGCCTTTTCTAACTAGGATCCAACAATTCCACATCCAGTTGGTTTTGAAAACTGCTTTTTTTTGTCACTATTTTCCATTGCATTTTTTATGCTTGGAAGATGATCAAAGTATTTAATTAACAAGTGAGTATTAACAAGCATTTTATTCTCATGTGGGTTGAAGTTCCAAAGTATTCAAATTTGGTAGAAAAGGTTTATGCCATCAATCTAATTAGGCAATAAGTGTAGGTCATTATTGCTGCATGAAGTACAGTCACTACAGACTACTTGGCAGAGCTACACTCCAGTGTTAGCCAACAGAGGCAGACTAGCACAATTGGTATCTTAAAAAATAAAATCTCATTAGTGGTAAGATCAGTGGTACTCCTATAAATGAGAATTTCATTTAAAAGGCAGCACAGCTATGACAGAACAAGGTCTTTCATATAGGAAAGCTGGTAATTGCAGCCAGAAAGTAGTTTATATGATATGAATGAAAACATTTCCAATCGCAGATGAGAAATATGCAAGATACAATTACAATCTTAGAATCTCAGGGTTACTAGAATTACTTTTATGGGTGGGAAAAACCTGGTTAACTCCAACGCAACTTCTACAGAGTTTCAACCCACTGTGGGGAAAGGAACATTGAGAAGAGAAGCTGTACAGGATTCAGATTAGTCTATGATTGTTCCTCCTCTTTCTACATGAAAATGAAACTACAGAACACATTTCTGAACGTGACATTTCTGACAGTGGATGATTCAGGTATTACTCAGTCTCCTCCCTTAGCTGGGGAACTACTGCTCAAGCATCCTCACCAAAGTGCTGTCTGATTATCTCACAGTTCACTCCAAGGAAGTGGCTGATTACCACCATCCTCAAACCAATACAGGTGTTAGTTCAGTGAGTATATCCTGGAAACACACTTTTTTAACCCAGTGATTATCCCACTGCAAAACGGTAAATTCTTTAACATAAATAACTACAACAAATGAGGAAACATCCATATGGAGTCTTGTCATCTTTAGTCTGAAGCAGTCACCAGTCTTAGGAAAACATTTCAGGAAGTTATAAAACCAGCTGAAAACTGAATTTCCAACAGTTAAAATAAGAAATCCTAGGCTATTACCTTCCTTTGCAGGGAAGTCAATTACATAATGGCTTTACATAACAAATTACATACAACCACATCAAAATACATCCTCAGAATGAACGTGTAAGGATAAAAGTTAAAAACATTCTCTATTTACCTACAGATACTGCAATTCCTACGTAAACCAATGTAGTGATTAAGATGGCCAACAGCGTTCCTTTAGGTATGGCTGACTGAGGATCCTGAAAGAAAAATGTCAGTGGACAGTGATGACAGAGATAAATGCACACTCCAGTGGTCATGAACAGTGTTTGCTAATCCACTACTCACCGCAAGGTCCCCTGAGATATTTGCACCAGCAAGTATGCCAGTTGCAGCAGGGAAGAAAATAGCAAATACAGAAAAGAAAGTTTCATCATCTCGGAAATCTGGTCCAAAATTCTCCATAAATATTTCAGCTGTAGGGAAAAATTTAAATCTATCACTATTTATATAGCAGTTACAGTATTAAACCATTCCAGCCATTATTAGACCCATGAAAAAGATTTAAGTCACAGCTCTGTGACCTTCTTAAAATTAAATGTACAACAGTTGAGCCCTTACTTATCACTTCAACTCAAAGTAAAATTAACACAGTAAACTTAAATAGCTTTTACAATCAGAAAAAGTACTTACAATATCATACACTTTTTTAAAATTTAATATATTCAATATTAAGCAGTCAGGACCAAGTTTTGGCCCAATAGCTTTTAAGGACAAAATTGCAACACTTTGGGAGAATCAGGAAACAAAAAAATCTCTACAGTTAAATATGACCATAACCTATATTACATGTTTAACTTAATTTTAACAGCTTATTTCCTTTTTGCAAAAAAGGTATTGTGTGCAATACTGTAAACTGTTCCAGCATACCTTTATAACCAAAGAATCCTTTAGGTTTCTTGCTATCCAAAGGAATAAATGTTCCTATGACGAAGTCTCCGATAGCAAGTATGAGGATCACCAGCAGGACTATCTGTGCCTGAAACATAATGACTGCAGTCAGACAGAAGAACTTGTTCTCTTCACAGTATCAAGTGTTGTGCTCTAAAACATAAATGTTTGCTTGATTCCAAAGTCAGCTTAGTCTTATCAGCATGTTTTCCACAAATAAATAAGGAAAGCTGGAGATAGCCAGCACAAAGATTTTTAATGAACAAATAGGAATAATTTCCAAGTTTAATATCTAATTAAAAGTTCATTATTACCAAATTCCTCAAAGTCATACTTCAGAAGATAGAATGCTCAAATGAACTCTTTTCTCTATACACAGGCTTTCCAGAACAAATCCATTTGAGTAGGTTTAAGAAGTTCACAAGAAAATAGCCAAATGCAACATAAATGCTACTATTGCCCTATAAACTGTGATCATAATACTTATACTTCAGTCTATTTATACTTCAGTGATATTTACTAAAAATTTTATAACATCTGGAATCAAACAGCTGTGGTTTCCTACTTTATGCGATGAACTGGGTTATTTTGCTACATTCTCATGTTGTAAACACTTATTTATGGAATCGCAGACTACAACGATTAGTTGTTACTTTCAAGTTTTCTTGAGACTTCTTTGATCACAACCTAATATTTAGTCACTCTTCAACAGAACCCTACAAATGGGAAAAAAAGTACTTAAAACCATACAGCACCTCAGAAGTGTGAATAAATACGGGCATTGAAGAGATACTTCAGGTTTTACATTTAAATAAGCAACCACACTGCTCTATTATCTTCTGAGTTACTTGATTCCTTAGAAAGGCACGTGTCAGTGGCTTAGGGAAAGCTATTAATAGACTTTTTTCACGCCTAGTATCAGAAAATAATGTACAATAGCACTGTGGCATTGCTCATTGCTACAAGTCGAAGTTTTTCAGTTCACGCAGCCTCCCAAGAAAACAAGGCAGAATAGTGATAAACAGAGCATAACGTCCTGGATTTAGAAGTCCACCTGAAGGAACCAGTTTGTGCTTCATATCTAAATCTTTGTAAAGCCTCGTGAACAGGGAAGAGGTGTAAGGATCCAGCTGGGTGCCTACAGAAGTCTTCGATAAGACCAGAGAATTCAACATAAGTTATCACTTGTGCAGCTGTCACAAGTTACTGGATTTTTCCAGTCACAAACCTAGGCTTCTCCCTTAAGCTAGGAGTGTTTGTTGAGTATTTACCTTAAATTCAAAAAACTGAAAGAATGGCCTTCTAACACAACACACTCCTTTAACAGAAGGAGCTGAGCAGTAAAAGATCACAAACTCCGAAAAGCTATTTTTCAAAGCAGACTTCCTTGGAATCCCACTCTCTCTTAGCTTTTATATCTATTTCAAAGGCATTATTACAGATTCCCCCTGTTGCACTTTCCAAGGCTTACATGGAAATACTAATACATGGAAATACTAATACATGGAAATACTAATACATGGAAATACTAATACTAATACTTTACCCACATTCTAAGATGTGGGTAAAGCACAGGAGAACATCACAGGTACCACAATCAAGAGGAAAACATCAGTATTTTGCTATGATGAGTTGTATGTTAGCCCACATGAAATGGTCACTTGACAGGTTCAGTTGCTTATCACTGCTCACACCTGCCCTCTTCCATGAGGCGGAAACCAAGACAAGCTTTGACTTCTGCATTGAGCACTGGATTTTGGAAAGCTACCCATTCCCTAATAAGGATGGCACTACAGTGATACCACAATTCAGGTTTGATACAGAAACAGTGAAGAGGGGTATTTCCATGTAAGCAGCTGTTATACAATAGCTCATGATACAAAGCAAAAGCAAGATATTTCCTATGACTTGAAGTGGCTGTGGCCAGGGAGTTCATAACAATTAATTCATTCAAAGGAAAAACTAAACAGTTCAGAATAAGGAGGTCAGTATTGTTCAAAGCTGGACGTATAAAGACACCATTACAAATTCAAGGTTACAGACAGGGAAGAACCATTTGAGAAATGTAAACAGTTTTTACATAAGTTCAGCTTAAAAGTACATGCCAAAGTCAACTTCTGCAAGTTTCTTTTCTCCCTGTAGTACATCCTCACTCATTTCTTCTATGACCCCTATTTCTAGAGCTGGAAGCAAGCATGAGAAAAAACTTTCTCTCATTTGGTTATGATTATCATCATCCTCCTGATGCAGGAGCATAACAAACTTCTAACACATCACAAAGAAATTCCTTCAGTGCAGAAAACAGGAATTATAGTGACACAAATATCAGCTGGGAAAGGAGACCCTGTGAGAGGCTCTTTCTTCTCAATTATTTTTAAGCACATTATGGATAAATACTCAGAAAAAGCCTATCTGGTGCAGGAAACAGAGCAAGCTACACTGCCTAATAATGCCAAGAAGAGAAAAATAAGGCAACCTCCATATCAAAGTACTCTAATATCTCTTTAAGTGTTTGTTTCCACAAATAGCTGACCAACATAGAATTGAACTTAAACACTGCAGCCCACAGCAAGATCAGGGAAGTACGTTTACCCTCCTACACATTTATCATCAGAAACATTCAAAACCCCTCTCATTGCTGGGTCTACTGAATGCATCTCACTGTCTGGCTGTTTCCAAGTAAAAACCAAACCAGGAGAGAATGGAAGAGAAGGGAAGAACACTGGTTTTAAGACAGAAGAAAGTACATAGCTTTAGACTGGTTTCCTGTACTTTTCATCCACAGAACTCACCTGAAGGCTGCAGTAAGGGAAAATACCCATGCTTAAGTTCTTACCTTCTCTTCTTATGCTGTGTTTGCCCAGAAGAGGGAAATACCATTAACCTACTTGGCAGTGTCATCAAGAGTAGATCATGCTGGATTTTAGGTTCTCACAGATGCTTAAGCTTTCAGTGAAGGGAAGCGGTCTAAGATGTGAAAGACTGCCCAGACCTGCACATGCCAGTGCCAGACCAGGAGCTATTACATTAAAAGCAACTGGCTGACTTCTGACATACCACCAAGTATGTACTGAATACACTCAATATATTAAATATAAGTCACATAGCTGAGGTACAAAAATGGAATCAGTATTATGAAGTAGAGAATAAAAGAAAAGACGAGGTTCCTTACTTTAGCTTCCCATTCCATTCCTGCAATGGAAATACCCAGCAGTATAACCACTGTAATAGCCCCTATGATTCTGATATCATTCATTTCATCGATCATCAACGTTCCATTTTCCTAATGAAACAAACAAACAAAAAAATACACAGTCACATACTTCACCAGGTAATTATCTGAACATATTACAGAAGAGCATTTTATTTACTGTAATTTATTAGTAACCTCCACACCACAAATTCACTACTTTTAAATTTCCTTTAAGGATACAAGTAATTGGTTTTTTGCCTTGTGTTTACATAAATGCATTTTCTAAATAGAAATTACTGGGACTGTTGGGGTCCTTCAGACTGGGGAAAAGAAAGCTCAAGAGACATCAGTATTTAAAGGGAGCTTCTAAGAAAGATGGGGACAGACTTTTGGACAGGGCTTGTAGTAAGTGATAGGACAAGGAGGAATGGTTTTGAACTAAAAGAGGGCAGATTTAGACTAGATACAAGGAAGAAACACTTCACAGCACGAGTGGTCAAACATCAGGACAGGTTGTCTAGGGGTTGTAGATGTCTCATCCCTGAAAGTGTCAAAAGCCAGGGTGGATGGGGCTTGGAGAAATCTGGTTTAGTGGAAGGTGTCCCTATCCATGACAGGGAGTGTAACTGGATGAACTTTAAGGTCCCTCCAAACCCAACCATTCTGGGATTAGATCACAGCTCAAACTTGCATAAAGCGTAATCAATACAACCACTATCATCCATGTACCTTGAGTAGCTCCACAACTGTCTCTGCAAAGCCAACAACATACATTGCTACTGCTACAGCATTGGCAAATGCAAAAATCAGACCTATGGCACCACCAAACTCTGGTCCCAGACTTCGTGAAATTAAGTAATATGCTCCCCCTGAAAAAAAAAAGAAAAACAAAAGACAAAAAAACCCCACTACATGACAGAACTAAAGAACATTCAGTCATCAGCAATTTAATTTTTACATGAGCCAGAATCTACTTTTCTTGTACCTTTCCTGATGTATTAGAAAATAACCCTAAAGTCAGTATTTTAGGGACAGACACACTGAAGTGTCAGGAATATATCTGAACAATTCATGCACCACATCATATTATTCAGCTATGTAACGAGTTCTCTGGTTAAAAAAACAAACTGTAACACAAGCAGCAGTATTACTGGGCTTTTTGTTTCAAACTGCTCAAAGCACTTGTGTACAGTTCTGCTATTAAACATTTTCTTTAGTTTTAGATAAAGAAACTGACAAAGCCAACTGTAATAAACCCACTAAGGTCCCTAACCTCCAAGACCTGTTTCTTAAAGCTCTGTTGTGTTAAAGGATTTTTCCGCAGTAGAAAACGTAGCAAAGGCATATTCCTCAAATTTAGGACTAAGTTTTCCAGAAGCAACAAAGTCCTACAGCTCCAGTTTGAAGTAACTGAATGAGGAAATCATTATTTCACTGCATCACACTTGTGCAAATCATATGTATGTAGCCAGTCTGGTCATACTCTGTACGCCTTATGAAACATTAAAAAACACAAAACTTACTGCAATATAAGATTTTTACAGAAAAAATTGTGATTTTATTCTACAGTTCTTCCCATTCAGCACTTCAGATTTTCCAATAAAGTACTGTATTTCAAGAGTGACTAAAAAAACGCTCCCATAGGAATGGGAAAATCTGATATGCATAATACAATTAAAAAAGTAGAAACATTTAGAAACTAAGCCTGACATAATGCTAACACTCACAGCTGCCCTTTCCCATTATGCCTGCTTACTTTGTGATACTGAGGCTTTTCTCTTCATTCTTAACCTTAATGAAGACAATTTTATAAATTTCTATTTTAATTTCATCACATTTTTCTACTAGTAGCAGTCTTGTATGTCATGAAGTAGTTTGACCATGTCAGATCAACCACTTACAAAATATTTATAGGAATTTCTGACAACAGCACATAAACCATGAAAGAGAATGAAAACAATCAGCCTCAGGGAAGCTGGAGGTAATCAAGAGTTTGAAGAGTTATTTGTATGAAGGTTTATTTCAGGACATGAACACATACAAGCATATGTGCACAGTGCAGATGCAGGAGAATATTAAGACCCTATTATTCCTCGATATGTATCCCTAAAAATGTTTGTATTCCAGAAGTTAAGAATAATGTTTCTTTCACAGTGGAGAAGAAGCCACTAGTTAGATCAAATTAGCTGGCTAACTATTAACTTTTTATTAGCATGACTGTTTATTTACATGACTTCTTGGTCAATAAATAAACACTATTTATATGACTATTTACACAAATACAGAACATAAAGAAGACTGCTCCTCAGCAACATTAAGGTGTGCACTTCAGGGTAAGGAAAGCTTTAAAAACTGTATGAAAGTTGGGTTACCTCCTCTTACAAACCCATTTGTGGCTATTGCTGAAGTAGAGAGTCCTGTGATAGTTGTCACGACAGTGGCCATTGCAATCACCAAGACAGACAGACCTTTTGGAAAAAGGGGGAGGAAACAGTTGTAAGCCCAGTGGTATTAAAGAATACAGACCTTCAACTTAACTCCATTTAAATACACAGTCTTGCAAAAAACCCACAAATTTAATGTGCATGATTCCATACATTCAAGCAAAAGTCTTCTCTTCTCCCCTTTGGTACAGAGAAATTTCCAGGATAAAAATAAAACTGGGTAAATGTTCTCTTAAATCAGCAAGGTAAGAGCTGCATCCTCGAGATTCAAGAACACAATCCTGTTGCAGAGCAGAGATTTTGTGCAGTCCAATACTAAGGCAAGTTTTGAAAAATACTGGTTATATGCTACAAGGTCTATACTCAAATTTCAATAATCAGAGATCAGAAATTTATCTCTACAGTTCACTGAAGACTTAAAAATGCCCATTTTAAATTCCATGCTTTATATCTAAATGAAAAAGTCTAAGTAAGTGCTTCAAGTTTTGATTAAGGTAAATTACCATAAAAATGGGCAACATCAAGGTCATTTTCTACTCTTGTTTGAAGTGTAAGCTCAGGATCAACACCTCTTTTGGGTCACATTTAAAAATAAGTGAAATAAAATAACAGCATTAGTACACATACCTATCCCAGCTTGTCCTACAATCCATGATAGTCTGATGAAGAGCATCACCCCCCAAATATTTAACATGCATCGTACCTAATATAAAACAGAAATTTTACAATGGTTAGGTCTTACATCTGCAGTCATTTTCACTAGCTCTTCATTTCAGTTTTTAACATTCTTGAAATTATCTTGCTGTCTTTCCTCACCACTTTTTAAATTATTTCACAAGAACAGACTCTGTTATTAGACAAGTTAACGTTTGATAAAAAAAAAAAAAAAAAAGGACCTAAATAAAATTTAGAAGTTACTACCTTGAAGACAGATAAAGTTAAGATTACTTCAGTATCTGACACTTGCAGTATGTCTTGACCAAACAATAAAAATAATTTAGATACCAACCTTCAGGATCCAAAATGCATACTACAAAACACGTAACTAAAAATAAGACAGAGGTCTACTATGACTGTGAAGTCTACAGTCTCAGTTCAGATCTCCCATAGATCCTTCTCAAAAAGAAATGCACTAAAGCGATATCCTACTTAATAATTTATTATTTTTAAAGTAAAAAACAACCACTACAACTTCTCACTCCTAAAACTTCTGTGTCTTACAACACAGCTGCACAGCAACAGGATGGATGGTTGTCTTTTTTTTTAATCCCTGCATTTAAAACTCCTAGTTCCCAATAAAAATAGAGTTTGCACTGTGTAGAATTTAGACAGGAAAATGAAAACAAATCTTGGGTCTCTCTCTTACCTAAAGAATAGAGGATATCAATCCTGCAAAGAGAAGGGAGACAAGGAGCTCTCCAAATCACCAAAGTTTTCAAGTCTTTTGCAAAATGCAGATCACCTGAGCTGAACATATTCATCCAGGCAGCTTATGCTTATTAGGAAATACTAACTATAACTTTCAAACCATTAAAAATGAGATCATCCATCTAGAAAATTTTAAATTTGCTTTGGAAGAAAACAGTCAGCAATATTTACCCTGTAACTCTTTAATATCAGAACACTGCTTAGAGGAATAGTCCTATACAGAATTTGGGTTTCACAGTATCACAGACACTCTCCTTCTCCCAAGGCAGGGAATGTGGCTACTTCAGTACTTCTAAGAAGTTGCCAATACCTAGAGGAAATTTGTTGAACTAAAGTTAGGTATTCTGAATGCTCCAGTTCAGCATGTTTTAACCAACTGTTTTGTTTGCAGCCAGCACTATAAATTCTTAGAGCTTTGGAGAGTACATATTAACCATGGTTTCTCTTTGCCTAAATACTAAAAACATACTAATATGTACTTGTAATAAAAAACGCCCATGCAATCTGTGATTTCTCACTACTCCAAATCAGTTTTTGTCACTATTACTACATTGTATTTAGTGTCAAGACTTCCACAGCTTAGAAGACGACTTTTTGTAACATGCTCAACAAAATTTAAATATTTTACCATGGACAAGTTTTGTTATATACAGATAGGTATTCTTCTCAAAACATTTTTTTTGTTTCATGCAGTCCCAATTCAAGGTGGACACACACTAAGTGTATTCTCTCAGTTAACATTTGTCACTTAAAATTCATGCATACTTTTTTTTTCCTACATATGAACACTTAACATGGTCTTTTTTCTTCTTGGAAATTACGCAACTTAAAAACTCTAAAACATGCTAAGACACCATAATCCCCTAACAACCTGAAGTCCTGAAGCAATTACTTCCTTAAAATTCAGTAAGGTTGGAGCAACCCTTCCTAAAATTACGGTATTTTTCACATCTCTCATGCATATAATCTTTTGTTTATACTGCACTATCACAACATCTCTCAAAAAAGATGCTTATTAGAAAGATTGTAAGAAACCTAAGTACAATACGTCAAACTTACCAATACACCTTTTATCCATCCAAATTTGACCACCCCTTTGCTATCAGGTGTGTAAGTGACAGCTGCTTCCCCGGCTGGGGTGCCTTCCTCACCATTTGCGTAGCCATCTTCAAAGGGCTCCTTGGAAAACAAAAAGTTTATATATTATGTGATTGAAAGAGCAGAGTGTGCATGTGATACTTATGCTGTAAAAAACCCTCCCATCTACTTGTATAAACAGAAAAATTATAGAATGATGCGTCTGAAGTTTTGAGCTGTTGCATTATGTTCTTTGCAGAACTCACATTTCAGATTTCAAAGAATGTAACAAACAAGAGCAAACTATTAGAAGTCATTATTTCAAGAACCAGTTCTACATCCCCTAAAAAAGCAAACACCTAGTCTCTTAAAAAAATGGCTAGAAGATTTCAAATGCAGTGACTTCTACAGCACAGGAAGTTTCACTGCTTAATCTGGAAGCATTTACTCTTCTACCACAAGTTGCTGGTGTCAGCTGTACCGCTACCTGTAGTTCAGACTTACCTGTCACTTGATCAATTTTTCAGGAAATAAATTATTCACTTCTCTGTAAACTATTCTACTACTCATTGTAAGGTGACTCTGCTGTGAAGAAGGGTGGGAGATTGGCTTTTCAGGGAAAAGGAGGGAAGAGAAGTCTCTTCCAGCTTTTCCCTGTTTAAATGAGAAGGATAATAGATGCAGAAAACATCAGTCCCACAGACAAAAAACAAACTCAGAGCTTTTCTTTACAATTCAACTCCCAACCTCACAATGTAGAAATCCTAACTATGTGATATATATTAAAAAATATGTCTATATACACTTGCTTAAGAGGCAGTTTTGTTTTGCCAAGCCAAGCGAACACCTGAGCATTCAAACTCAAATACTTCCTACTTTTGCTGTAAGAAATTTGCAAGAAGCCATCTAAGCAAAGTATGTTACCCAAGGCAACAAGTATTAAGAATGGATACACTAGAAAGCCTCTGAATACCATTCAACAAACCAGCTCAAGCAGTGTATTATGAAGCAGCCTGCAATTCAGAGGGCTTAGAAAACATTAGAGGTTCAATCCTAATGAGGTAAAGGGAAGAACCCACATTTGCTAAATAAAACACAAAATACAGAGGACACAGACAATGCTTTCAAGAAGTATGTGCCGTGCTGAAGAGAAACACCAAGAATTAGGGTGAAATATATTGTAAGTTATTCCTACTCCTGATACATTAATACCAAATATACTCTTAGCACAGAATCAAGAGAAAATATTTCTAACCTGTCAATTATGAAGGGTGCCACCTATATCCCCTTATAACCAGCAGTAACACACAAAATGGATTTAAAAAAAAAAAAAAAATCAGATTATGTCAACCTTATCCACTGACAGATTCATGTCAGTGCTTCTCTCATCCATTCTGAATTACAAAATTCTCATAAAGCCATGGGTACCTACAACACACCTGGAGATCCTGTAAGGCATAAGCTTTCCACTACTAGGCAGAATCATGATCAGTTTCCAGATCATTACCTTTAACAGTAAGTTTTCTTAAAGAGTACATTTTATAGACTCTAGAAAGGATTTTAAAGAAATAGACATATATGTGGTTCATACGTTCTTAAATGCATGTGTGTGTGTGTATGTATACTATATTACATATATTAAACAGATGAAAAAGAAGATCAAGGAAGGGTAGAAGGCATTTGCATCTTCATGTCCGAAAACACTGTTTTAGCACTACAGTGATTAATGTGTTTTGGTTTTTGGTTTTTGGGTTTTTTTTTGGGGGGGGGGGGTGTTGTTTTTTGTTTGTTTGTGTTGGGGTTTTTTTTGTTTGTTTTGTTTTGTTTTTTGTTGTGGTTGGTTGGTTTTCTTTAAACAAGCTTCAAGTTTGTTTACTGCACGTTCAGGTTCTACAAGAAGGTGGAGAATACCTTAGTATCTAATGTAAGAAAGAATCATATACTTGAGCATGTGAATGTGGCTTGCCAGGTGGTGGTAGAATTTGCACATATCGACAAGGTGACCTCCAGAGGTCACTTCCAACCTCAACCATCACGTCAGAGCTTCATGTTTTACTGCAGTGCTCGAAAAAGCCCCATAGTTCAGCCTGTTGCACTCTGGGACAGAGAGAATGGCTCACAACTGGTATTTTGAGTTATCAGTTACCAGATCAGCCCCAGGATATGCACACTGTGAACACAAGGAAGTTTTGTTCTGTATGTCTCGTCTCTCCACACTATTCAATATTTCTTAGGAAAATATTTTGAAGCACAAGCAAAATGTAATAACTGAGAGGTTACTCCCGGTTATCAGTGCTAGTGGGTGCCCAATAAAGCACCACTGAGAATAGATATTACAGAGTGTGGGAACAAAAGAATTCCACTACATAAGGCTCCAAGTTCAGCCCTCTAATGCAAGATGAAGAAAGCACCACTGTGGTTTCAGCTGTAAATCAAGCAGCGTAGTATTTTTCATGCTTGTGCTCATGAGGATACAATGCTTCTACTCAAGTCACACACTGAATGGAAAAAACTGCACCAGAACTATTTCAGAACAGCAATACATGTACGATAAGATCTTCATAAACAGTGAAAAACACTAACACACTGTGGATTTGGAGGGGGTGTAACAAAAGGGGGAAAGAGGTTTTAGCATTTCAGATCAGAAATGCTCTTATAAACACAACTTTTAAATCAAAATAACTGAGTATTTTTTGACTGATTATGGTGTTCATTTGCACTGTTAAAGGAAAAGTAAGATTCATTTACGCGTTGACAATTCTATCGTACACTGAGAGGACTTCAGAAAAGAAATAGTAAATTTCTGCCCCTACACAGAGCTTCGCATTGCTGTTTCACAGTATCTGAAAAATACAAATAATCTACTATTTCATCTCCAGGACTGGATCATAACAGTAAGTTATTTGTGCCAATTGTGAATAGCCTCATAGATTAGTAATGACAAAGTAATTGGCAACCAGAAGTGATCGGAGATTTTTCACACACAGCCTGAACTACAGCAGTTCATAGGAAAGTTTCTAATCAGTAAAAATTGCTATTTAGTTTTACTTAAGAGGTCTTGACGGTCGTGTATGTCATGAAGCATGTTTGTAATGAACCTATTTAAATCCCAACTTATCGGCAATGTACTTTGGCTATGTTGAACTGTATGAGGTAGTACCAGAATAAACAGACATGAAGTCTTCTGCTCATTTTCTTTTCAAAAATCACAAACTTGGAAGCCCTAAGTAAAGGACTGGACAACAAGCAAGTGTGTGTGTAAGACTATTGGGTGTTACTTCAGGTAGACCACGGTCTTTGTGGACTGCCTGACTTGGTATGTACCTAGTAGCCATTAACTTCTCTAGCTAACACATCCCATTACAATTAGTCCTGTGTGGAAAGAGGATGCCAAAGAAGCAGATGAGACTAGAGCATTTAACTGCTTTTTCCATCTCTCAAGTGTGACCAGTTACAGGGTTACCACATGCCATATAGTACAGAGTTCTCCTCACATGAATTCCTTAGAAAGGCTTCAAAACAATGGCTTTTTCTCTCTTAGTAGGATACAGTACTGGGGCTGGTTCCAAATGTTTATGGTATCATAATGCTAAAGAAAGTCAAGAGCCTTATATTTTCAAGTTCCAGTTCCTGCAAGGAAATATAAAAATGGCATTCCAGCACATTTAATCAAGCTGCTTACATTAAAAACTGCTATGCACCTAGGTATTCTGACACTGAGCACAGTACTCTTACCATTTAACACGCTTGCTGAGAACAAAAAAATAAGAGAAGCCACTTGAGAACCATTTTCCCCCAGAGGTACTGACAGAACAGTTCTGTGCAGCAACAGGTCTCTCCCCTGCCAGCTGCAGTCAAAGCCTCAGGAGCAGAAGATCTGAGGTCAGAGATGTTTGCAGGAAGTCTTCTGCACAAGGGTGACTTTCACACATTTTCTGCAGCCTTTCACTGCAGCTTCCAGCGTTCCTGACAAGCTGTTTCCCACACCTTACCATGACAATTTCTTGCTTTCATCTCCCAAAGGTTAAATTTTGTAGGCACTGCCATTTTAAAACGTTACTTATTGTGAAAGGAAGCAAGCAGTAAAATGTATTGATCCAGATGCAGCACGCCAGCTGTCTGAACAGAGGAAGAATCCCTACTTGTAGAGACTATACTCTCAGACATCCCAACTCTACAGCTGCACACTGTTAAAACTATGGCTGCTCAAGTACAAAACCTGACAGAATACTTTCAGAATTAACACAGCTCAAACATACAAAGAGCTTATGAACATTTGTTTTTTGCTTCCCTCATTCAAACACATTTTATCCAGTGGATAAAATAACGACAGATTAAAGAAAGTCATCAAAGTACAGCAGAATTGCTAGACATTTTGTCTCACATTATACTAACATTATGATTTTTAAACAATACCTAGTATCTTTTCTTGGAAGAGCAAATC
The DNA here is from genome assembly GCF_003031625.1 of Empidonax traillii. NCBI lineage: Eukaryota > Metazoa > Chordata > Aves > Passeriformes > Tyrannidae > Empidonax > Empidonax traillii. The sequence continues at coordinate 1,121,711 of NW_020955690.1, forward strand.
TCTCATTTTTCCTCCTGGAATGAACTTCTGGATTCTAGCTCCCATCATCTATGACATTTCTAATTATCTAAATAAAATATTTTAGAAGTGCTAGATGTATTGCACACATAGAGTACACAGAATAATCCTGCAGCAAATTTGTTTACCTCTGATATAACAATTACAAACAGTATACAAGTGGTACAAATGTGATAATGGTGATATGGTGTAATACTGTGCAATAAAGTGTGATAAAGAATAATCAACTAGGCATTAAATGCTGTCTGAAGGACACCAAACTATATCAAACATATCTGTTCTTTAAACATTGCTTTTGCAGCATGCTAATGCCTGCAGTCATGAAATTGCCAGTTTTTGCATAAGGGTCAGTTTGATAAACTGTTTTTATGTTTTAATGCTTTTATCTAACCAATTGTGAAAGAAATCAAGAGCACTGAGCTTCCTTTCCAAAACACCTAAATCTATTGAATGGTTTTGAGCAGACTGCTGTCCAGGGACACCAGACAGTCCTGTCATTAATCCTTTAACTCACTAACTTTATCAAGTAAATCCTGGAATCTTGGTCAGGCAATAAAATTCAAAAGTATTTCAGTACTGAAAGGAAAAATAAGTTCTCGCCAGTCTTTGACTTGACCTGATGACCCAACTACTGTTAGCAACCAGTTTTTCAAACAATCACTATTCATTTTTACCTTTGCTCATAGACTAACAAAAAATTTAAAAAATCTTAGTGAGTTCTTAATACTAAATTTGAAATACACCTCTGCCAGGTCTGATAGTTTTCAAGCAGGTTTTTTTTGTGTGTGTAAGGAAAATAAACTCTGCATCAGCTCTAAAAGGGAAGTATCATAGGTAATTACTTTCAAAGTATCTTACTCTACATAGTACTCTCTTAAAGAACAGTCTGACTGGACAGTCTCTTCTGTAAATTACTAACACTTGCAATACTGTTGTTGGCAAAGAGCTATTTTTTCTCTATGCCTAAGCTTCCCTCCCACAACCACCCCAAAACTATACTGTACCAATAACTAAACCTGAATGAAACCGTTACTTCTTGAGAAAGGCATTTGCTATTTGGACCTACCAAACAATGCAGAATAAGCTTAACACAGCATAAACTTTATCAGAACTAGGGACTGGAAACTGACACAACTGGAAGTCAGTGCCTATGAAAACAAAGTAATAAGGAAATAAAAAGTATGCTGTCTCTCCCACTACCCTTCAAAGAACTTTTTCTGGTCAATCCTAAATACTTTTAGCTGAGAAGCCTAGAACACCAGAAAAATAATCCTGTAATGAGTAAACCAAAGGGGAAAAAAACCACAGTACACATGCTGCTGAGAACTCAGCTGCGCTAGGCAGGGCACGTCTCCAGGATGCAGGACCACCGCCTCCCTAAGATTGTGCTTTATGGGGAACTTGCCACTGGCTGCCGCAAGAGAGGAGCCCCGAAGAGGAGATAGGACTGCCTGAAACAATCCCTCAGCCTTGGCCATATTGATCACCACCATTGGTCTGCTCTGGCCTCCAATCAGGAGGCCTGGAGACACACCATCTATAACGCTGCTGCTGCTTTTGAGGACACACGCAAGATCACTCTCAAGGACACACGCAAGATCACTCTCGAGGAGAAAAGACAACGCAGAAAGAATCACGTCTTGTCGATATCACCTGGGGAGTCTTTCTGTTGTGCCTTCTGCAACCAGACTTGTCTATCTCGCATTGGCCTTTTTAGCCATCAGCGCGCTTGTAGCAAGCGTGGGTAGAGCCCCTCTCAAATCTGCATTCGCGAAGCCTAGCCATGAATGAACACACAAAGTTTAAATGCTGCACGCTGCTCTAGTCATTCCTCACCATTCCTCTTTTGCTGAAATAAGGATGGTGGCAGGGTCATCACAAGAAAGTTTGGAAACAAAGAACAAGTGTGAACAACTCTCAATTAATGCTTTGTTACAGCCCTCACTCTGATGAAAGTGCAATGGAAGCATAAATTCTAAAACTGAAAGCAGATTATGACTTTCTGCATCGTAATTACACCATTTACACCTTATCAATAGATGTAATAGTCTGAATCATGGGTGCTTCAAACAGCATCACTTCTCACTTAAAAACTGCTACTCATCAAGCCAGTATATTTCACCCACACCTGGGACAGTTCACAAATTTCTGGTAATTCACTAGTTAAAAATAACTTTAAATTAACAAAATAGATTCGGGTGTTCAGGTTTTTCAGGAGTTAGATGGGAAGCCGGACTGGTTAGTACTGCTACCAATGGGGAAAAAACCCAGTCGGTTAGTACATGCAAAGGACATACTCAGACCTCAGTCTGCCTACGCGCCTTTTCTGCATTTCCTTGAAAAAACAAACTCAAAAAACTATCAGGAAACTTTGCTAACCATTGCTTGTTGACAGAAGCTAAAAAAATTTCAGCAGTCATATTTCATACTTTACTGCTTGGTTATAAAACAGGAGAGAATTACAAATTCTATTAGTAAACTTGCCATAATTCCCACACCAGCATCTTTACAGTCATAACCCAAAAAAACCCTCCTAACTTATTAAATGGCATCCAGAAGTGACCTAGAGCAACAGAAGATAAATTGCTCAGATAAAACACACAGTTCTTAAAACTCGGGATTCCTTGGAATCAAATGTGAACAGCTTCAACCATTGGTTACTCACTTCAATCAAAGGAAATCCTTTGCAGGTTTGCAGCCAAGAGACCAAACTTAAGTGCTTTGGCTATATTATCTTCTTTACAATTACACATTTAAAATATAGCAGCAAATGCCTTTGGCATCCACTTCCAGAGATTTTAAAACAGATTGCATCAAACACAGAACATTAATGTTATCTTAAGCTGAAATTAAAGTGTGTTGTACTTTGATTACAGTAGAGCAATTTTAAACAGAAAAAATTTATAGTTGCAATTAACATGTCAACTGAAAAATTAGCTACATGTCTCTGCCATCAGCTTTTCTTTCTCTGTCTTGCACTCAACATTTCTTTTGATAGAGAAACATTAAACAATACTTTTTGTGAGTATGTATATATATATATATATATATATATACACATACTTATTTTAAAAGCCATTTTTACTTTAATTCTTTAAAGGGAAAATCATACACTCATCCTCCCAACTCTTACAATAGTATGATGCATTAACCAGTCTCGGAAGACTGTTAATCAAGAAATTTACTCAGTTAACTGATTTCAGCTTAGGAGTAAAATCCTGGTTCTTTCTAGGTGGTATGCTTACAAAGATAGATAGGAGCTTTGTTTGTGAAGATTAGCACCACTTTAATGTCATACATGCACACAGTTTTCCTGACAAATCTCTAAGCATATTACATGATGGCTATAAGCTTTTCTCTTCAAGGAGACAATTACCACCTTTCTGTCCCAAAATGAGATGGATGTAAAAAATGCAATCTGGTAGACTTCTGCTTGAAGAAAAAAGTCTGAAATCAATTCAAAAGTGAAATAACAGCAAAACTGCCCACACTTAAGAGTATTTTAATTGGTGAAAATAGACAGAAGCTGGCCCCTGAGTGACCCTGATTGTCATGGTATTGTCCAACAGCCCCCAACCTGTTATATCACCCAATTAATCCAGGCATCAGAACACTGTGCAATATTCCAAGGGTGAGCTCATCCCTTCATCTATCTACTTTTTCTACTGGAATTTGGAGTTTTCAGCCTTTTCTAAGCAAAAAGATTCAATGCTTTCCTAAGCATCACATCAAAAAAATGTCTCTCTCAAGGCTGGTTACTAATCAGTGCCTCTGAAAACAATGACAGTATAAATACCATTAGATCTGCTTGTCATGACATCAGCACAGAACATTCAGAATCAAATCTCTGCACCTTTCATGACAGGAAAGAACTATCCTTACTTCCATAAGAAAAGTTCCAGAGGGAAGCACTTAAGTGAAGCCCTCAGCCAGTATGGTGTGACCAGACAAATTCCTTTCAAGTAGTTTGTGCATGTGACACATCAGCAAAGTTTTGCTGACACCTGTGGATATGCAAGAGCACCTTCCTTCCTATCTGAAATAATACTTTTGTCCTCCATACCAAAAATATTAAAGAAAGAAACCACTTAGCAAAATACAACTTCACACCTTAATTCATACATCCCTCTATAGCCAGAGGATGATATGAAAATTCTGGGCAAGCTGATAATGAGAATTAGAGATAAATGAAAAAAGGTCTCTATTTGGGAGCTTTGCAGTATGGAAGACCTACATGCTTATGGTCTACGCTCCCAGAAATACTGTAGGCAAAGTCAGGCCTTCCTGACAAGAAACGGTCAACACAGTCCGTCACAGTAAAAAAAGCCAAAGCAAAACAAAACAAAAAACCACACCACACCACTAAACGAACAAAACCTCCCAAACCAACAAAAAGCCCACAAAAATCGAAACCAACCAAACAAAAAAACCCCAAGTCTCCCCAAAAAATGCCCAAACTTCCTTTTCCAGTCTCTCTACTTCCAGTTAACAGAAAACTGCACCACAAATCTAGCCAGAAGGAAGTATGATTCCCCGCACAAGTCCAGGGGCAACCAATCCATTCAGTTTAGGAGGAAGTCTACTTACAGACTTCATGTCTATATACTTCACATCTCAAGAATGCACCTTCCCTTCTGCACTAATGTATTTGATCCTTTCCAGAAGAACCACTGTACTCTGAATGATTTACCCAAGTAATTATTCCTTACTGAGCATTGACTGCAATATTCCTTTTGACATGCGTTCTCCTGAAAGGAGAAATCGCACTACTAGGAAAAATTAATCCAGGCTCTGAGCATGGGACGTAGTCACATGAGCATCTGAAACACGTAAGCCTGAAACATCCCAGAATGAAGCAGATGCAGAACTTGATTGCATGAGGGCTGAAGTAAATCCAATTAGCAAGTCTCCTGCAGAGCAGATTTGCATTTTCAATTACAGTCCAAGAAATAAAATGTTCTGCAACTAAGTACAAAAGAGAATCCATTTCAATCTTGTCAAGAAGTTGTTTTGAACACATCAGATTTCCAAGTTGTCATGGTGCAACCCCAACCAACACACCAAGCCCCTCATAGCCACTCATTCACCCACCAGTGGGATCGAGGAGATAATGGGAAGAGTAAAAGCTGGAAAACTCATGGGTTGAAATAAAGACAATTTAACAGGGAAAGCAAAAGCCAAACACACAAGCAAGGCAAAACAAGGAATGAATTCACTAATTCCAATGGGCAGGCAGGTGTTCAGCCACCTCCAAGACAGCAGGGTCCCAGGTTACTTGGGAGGACAAACTTCACCACTCTAAACTTCCCCCCTTTCCTCCTTCTTCCCCCCACTTTATACACTGAGCATGATGCCATAAAGTCTACAATATCCCTCTAGCCAGTTCAGGTCACCCATCCTGGCTGTGTTTGTTTCCTCCCAACCTCTCTGCACCTCCAGCTTCCTTGCCAGTGTGTCAACACAAAAAGCAGAAAAGGCCTTATCTCTGTGTGAGCTCAGCAACAACAAAAATATCTTCTTACTATCAATCCTGTGTTCAGCACAAATCCAAACACATCCACTGTGAACACAAATAATTATACCCCAGCCAAAACCAGCACACAAATCATCTTTTATACTCCACCTCCAAAAAAAAAGGTTAATTTCAGGCATTCTTGCTCTTAACACCTTTTGGTCTTAATCTACTTCTGCAAAACAGAATGATGCACTTTGAGGTGGGGGATAGGGAGGCAATGACACTATGCAGCAACCACCCTAATAAATCGTCCCATTTTTATCAGAAGTCTAGCTCCAAGCGTAGTCAGTTCCTGAAGAATTACATTTAACCTCCTATCTTACAACAGGCTAAAAAGCCAACTGAATCAACCCAAAAAATCATTTAAATACTGCCTGAATTTTTAATGCCACACCATGGAGTGGCAAATAAAAGCATAGCACAGCCCAAGCCAGCACTGAGTAGAGCTGGTACATTCACACAGCACAGCATACTGGCACAGGAAAAGCTGTTGAACAGTACAAAAGCAACATTACTCAGAATACTCTTAGGAGTCTCTGCCATGTAAACTGTCAGACTAAGTTGAAACATTAACCCAGCATCACAGTCACTTTATGGCTAAAACAGACATGGCTACTTTCTTTGAATTTAAAAAAAAAACACACACACAAAAAAAAAATCCCAAACACAACAACAAAAAACCCCCATCACCAAACAACTGAGTAGTCTGAAATATAAACTGTTAATTCAAAGAAGCAAAATGAAAATGCAAGAGATAACTCTTCTTACTAAAATGGATGGTAGAAATTTTTCTACTCTTTTTATCATCATATCACGAGTCAATTAAGTTTGTATGGCAGACACAATGCATCCTAAATTAGTTTTTACGCATAAAAAGAAATTTCAGTAAGTCCGTCAGGCATAATTGAAGTGCAGAAATAAACTGAAGACCTTCCATGCACTTAAGCAACAAAACCTGGATAGCTTCCAAAATACTGAAAGGTAAACCGTTTGAAGTCAGCTACTGTTAGTAGTGACAAGTGACCATAGTGTGACTGCTATTACCTATACCAAGAAGTGGGGGAAATAGGTTTGTGGTTGCTCATGAATGGGTATTATACAAAGCCTAGGAAAAAATCTGAAGAATTCAACAGAAGATGTAGTACACTGGTTTAAATTACTCCAAGATACTGATCTTGCCAAGCTCCTCCTCTGCAAGAATGTTCTTCAAGAATGAGAATCATCTGAGGTCTAATCAAGTGCAGTACCAAAAGGGAAAAAAGTTAATCTGCACAGGAAGATTTATTCTGCAGCACCTTCCCCTTTAACCAGTTCTGAAATACGTTATGCTGAAAAAAAAGGTGTCCCTCTAGAGAGAAGTTAGTGCTGTTCTTTCAGGTTCTTCTGTGTGATGTTAATCAGGTTAAAGATTTTTTATTTCATCTTTATATAATTCTTGAAGTTTTACTTTGTACCATACACGCCACATATAATGTACACATATTAGGAGTGCACACCCAAACTTTTTTATTGATACAAGTGTGCAGTTGAAGAACTGGGGACATCATGGAGTACTGATCAGGGAACTGAATCACCACATCCAATGCAAGATTTTGCAGTTGAGGGTGTGCTGGCTTTCTATAAACCAGATCAACTCCCAGAACCAACTAAGATCTATGAGGGTACAAAAGTTCACCACTTTCAGCAGGAGTCCAAACTTGTGCTCTGAAATTATAAACTGTTAACAGGGTTCAGTTATTTCCAGCTTCTCTGGGACAAAAACAAAATAGTAAGAACAATATTAGCAGTTTGCTGAGAAGAGTTTCAATTGCTTCAATATTCTATAGGTGTTTTGAATGTAGACTTCTCACAGAGATACAAGCATCAAGAAATGTAAATATACAAATTATACACAGCCCTTATAAAATACAAAATCTGGAGCACTATAATTATTTACTGCTGCAAGCAGAGCGGTACACTCTTTTCTCCCTTGATAAAAATGGTTGTAATTTAGTGGGATATTTGGATAAGCAAAGTGAGGATTTTCCACATGGATTAAAAAAGTGTAAAAACATCACTTTGCATGGTGTCACTAAAGCCTCATCTGAGTACAGGTGCATTAATATCAGTGCAGTCCAAAAGTGATTAAAGAGTACAATTACAAATTATAGGCTTCTGGGATATCCCAAAAGCACAGAGACCAAGACTAAGAGTTTCTTGTTTTATTTTAGTACAATGAAGTTCAAAAAGAAAATTTGAATTCTGCTCACATATATGAAGGACAGACAGCAAGAAGGAAAAGCCATCAGAATCAAAAATCACAGGGACTCGGGAACTAAGAGACCTACAGACAGCAAACAAGATTCAGCAAGGAAGTGCAGTAAAAACAATCTGCAAAAGGGTCTCAGTCTTCTGGGAGAGGGGAGGGAGGAGCTTTTAGAGACAGACCTTACATAACACGGTCACCTAATCTGATGACCTAGAATCATCTTTTAGCTTTTTATGCAGCTTTAGCTGAGTTCTGCTTTCTTTAGAGGCCCAAGCAGACAAATCAAGAACTGTAAGAAAATAAAAAATAAATATTAGAAATGCAGCAGTTGTTGAATATTTTCAAGACAGAATACACTCTGTTAAAAAGTAGTGCCATACAGAGCCTTTTCACTGTGCTTACATTAAACACTTTAAATCAGATGGAAAACAGTAACGCTTGAGAAAATACTCATCCAAGCCAGAAAGACAATTTTAAAAATTTATAGTCAGTGAAAACAAACAAAAAACCCCCCTTCAATTCTATCTTCAAGTCTATCAGTAACACTTTCTTTCTTACTTCTGCCTCCAAATTCAGATGGCAGGTGCACGGATTTTTACGTGGGAGTAAGCAAAACACACTCGTGTTTTTAAATGCCTTTGGATTTCTTTTTGTTTCGCTTTATGATTTGAGCTGGGGGGGAGGGGAGGTGGTGTGAAGATCTTCCTCTGAGATCACTACCTTGTAGCCTGTCAGTGCTCTCGGTGAGTATTTAACCAACAACAGAGTAGAGCTGCCAGTAGAGGGCTTGGTTCACACTGGATCCACTCATCGCAGCTGCGAGGGATGGCACAAAGCTCGTATTAGATTCACTCACAGCAAGGTTTAGTCTTTAAAAAAAAAAAAAAAAAACACTAAAAAGCACCACAATTCATTCAATTCTGTACAGAAAAATCGTAAATTAATGCACAGCAGTGGACGACACTGTGCGATTCTGAATACGTTATAAGTAGATCCCTTTCAGAACCAGAAGGTCTGTAACATTATGCCATGGTAACTGATAAACTTAGGAAAATGAAGGCAGGCGGAATGTCTTCTATGGGCTGTATCTTTATGCACATGTGTAGCTAATCCAGGCAAAACAGATATTCCTAAACTGTAAGACAAAAGATAAAGAAAATTACGAAAAGCAAGGCCACTTTTAATCTTCCTGGTGTTCTGAAGGCAGATTCCCTCCAGAAGGCAGGGGACACCACAGTGGCAACAAAAACCTGCCTGTCTGTGTCATGGTATACTGGTTACCCTCCCACCTCTCTGCTAATAAACACCCTCTCACCTTTGCATCTCTGGAGACTAAAGCATCCCCCTCAACTATGACATAAGCAACTGTAACTCCATCATGAAATTCCCTCGCTCATCTCTCTAAGGCAGAGTAAGATTAATGCACACCACCTGGGTCAGGAAAGGATTGATCACCTTGGCTATCAGCAGTCAATGACATATTAAAACAAGACCCCCTCCCTTGAAATCTAAAATGATCTACCAAGATCAAGACGCAACGCATCTACCTCAGAGTACTGCAGCATCACCCAGCTATGTTCACAAAATTCAAGAGCAATCCCTTTTCTGCTATAACAGCCAATGATGGCACGACCACATCAACACCTATCCTGCCAGGACTGCAAGACAAACCCTTGAGAAATGGTAGCCCTTGTGTACATAAACGTGATCTTCCTCAAAAGGAGTATCTTCTTCCAACAGTGCTTTTCTGCGAGAACAGAATCAGTAGAAGAGTTAGACATAACGAACCTTTGTTAACAAACCTAAGCGAAAAAAAAAATCTGTTCTATAACCGGCACTAGCATCAACAATGCTCCAACACTCCCTGACATTTATTTACCTATTGAAAGCAAACAGAATAGCACAAACTCTAACTGCAAGGTGAAATTGCTGCATTCAAAGCAGTGAACCACACTGACAATGTACAGTTTTGGATTAACACAAAGTCACTGCCAACCTTAATTCCCTGGGTCAAGAGCACAGGCATAACAATAGGTATTCACACAGAGCAAACTTTATATAAGGGTACTGGGATGTTTGTACCAGCTGCCCTTTACAGACATGCTGTACCTGTTAAATTAGTATGAAATCCACAGCTAAAGGGCGAGCTTAACCCTTCAAGTTACAGAAAATATCTTCTTTAATGCACAACATTAACAATAGAGGCCATCGCTGTTAGTCAGCAGGAACTGAAGTCACTTTGGGAACGGAGATAACAAGCCTCCTGAAAACAGCGAAAAAAGCACAACAGATTTGTGAACATCTTCTATACAGAAATGCAATATCATCTTGATTTAAAAGTTTTCAGCTCTCTGTCCAGAAATCAAGTACATAAACAGGGATGTATTTCATACTCCCAAGACTAGGAGAAATGCAGGTATCCAATGCCGTTAGTATACATGACACACCCTTATTAAAAGCTTTTGTGTTCTTAACTTCACCTTGGAAAATGTCTTGCTAAACTGGAAGCAAGAATAGTGGTTTCTCTTCATATAAGCTTAAACAGCTTCTGAGACACAAACTGCTTTGTAAACTAAACACCCTACAACAGAACAGGTGAGTTACTCCACTGAACTTCAACTTAAATTCTGAAGTTTATACCTGTGACCCTTTTAAAAACTGGTACTTAATAGCACATGCAACCAAAAATGCATATTCTATCCCCAGTATTTTTTTTTTTTTGAGGTGGGGAAGACCCACAGCAGATAGGACATGACTTGAAAGAAAAAAAAATTTTATTCATGTATACATTTATCCACATCGCACAACAAATTCATGACATTTAAGAAATTAATGATTTTACTTAATTAATTAAACTGTTTTGCTAATGATCCTGTAATTAGGTTGTCTACCACTCCTCTATGCCACAAACTACGAAGAAAATTGCTTGCCATGAGTTTCCTCTTAATGTAGATATCACAGTTTTAGAAATTATAGTTCCAAAAAACACTAGATTCTGCACTCAAATGTCTTAATGGTGTCAAAGAGCTTTCCTGACTGCTGCAACCTAAACACGCCGAAGAACCTACCTGACAAGTTCAGAAATTCAAGCAATATTCTGCTTACAGTGTGGAGTATCCGAACACCCGGGTGTCCCATCATGGGCCAGAAGTCAGAAATTCGGGGAAAGGGGCAAGAAATCACCGTGTTTTCTCATATATTGTAAGCGCACATATGTGTGTTCTTTTTATAGCACACCTAGTCCATACACAAGAGAGTAATTGCCAATTTCTATTTTATACTAACTTAAAATAAGACTACAGAACATCCTTTAACTCCATCAGAAGAGGACCTGGAAGGTAGAAGTAACTTGATGTTACAGGTAATAATTATTTGGAAAACTAATCTTAGATGTCACAAAGAAGTACCTTTATAATACATCCAACAATTTTTCCTATCACAGTTGAAGAGTCAGTTTCAAAAAATGGACTTAAACTATGACAACCCCCTCAAAAAACTAAACAAAAAAAACCCAAACCAGGACAGCTAATAATGGTATGAAAGTCTGACTTTCCCCATGAAACTCCACCTATAAAGAGCGAAAGGTGGGACTAAAAGAGTTCTGGAAACAAATTTTTCTTCACTGGGACGTGGCCCGTATGCTCCCTTGTTTTCTCTAAACCCAGCGGAAAAACCCCACTGGAACACGGGCTTCTTGGAGCAGAGCAAAAAACTGCGAGGCAAAAGCACCGCAGTACGTTTATTAGTTTAATCATGGTAGTTTTAAAAAAATGCATTAAGTTAATTCTACGTTCAGCTAAAGCCCGCCTTTTAGCCAAGACAGCCGGTAACACAAAAACAGCTTGCACTGTAACCCATCTCGAATAACACACTGACTTAGTAGTCCGAAATAGAAAAAGCTTGAGCTCCAAAGCCCTGACACCGAAAGGGGGGCCGCTCAGCACCCCTGGAAAGGCTTGTTCAGGATCTGTGCCTGTGCAGATCCCGCAGCATCTGATCCGGATCCGATCAGATGCAAATCTGCAGATGCTTGGACACAAACCTCCAGCCGCTGATAAACAGGAGGAGTATCCTTATTTTTTTAATTTTTTTTTTTAAGTGTCTCTTCCGAACATTTCCATTCCCCTTCCCGGACTAATATCTATGGCAAACGCCCAATTTTCCCCAAATAGGGAATTAATTCGCTATCTGCCAGAGGCGATATCGAAGTAGAAAACCTGCTCGGCTGCGTAACAGACCATCATCTCTAAATACCTCTCGCATTTAGGGGGGAACCATCTCCCAAAAACACGTGGGGATGGGGGGCGGGGGGAAAGGCTATCATTGCGTCATGAAAGGAAAAAATAAAAAATAATAAAACCGAGGCGCCAGCGATGCATCCGCGTTGTTTGCGCCTCCCCGAGGCTGGGCGAGATTTTGGCTTCTCCCTTTTTCTTTTTTTTTTTTCTTTTTTTTAAGCTTTTTCTCGCTTCCCAGGGGGCCGCTCTCTCACCTTGTCCAGCTCATCGTGCAGCTCGGCCAGGCTGGGCCGGAGCAGCTTCTCGCCCAGGTCGGCGGCCGTGTGGCGGTAGTGGTCGATGCGGGGCACGGCGTCCATGGTGTTGTGGCCGAAGGTGCGCAGGTAGTAGGTGTTGGTGTGGGTGTCATAGTAGTAGTGGTGGTGCCCGCCCGAGCCCGAGTGCAGGCTGCCCTCGCTCATCACCGTGTCGCCGCCGTTCTGGACGCCGCTCACATTGCCGCTCTCCGAGCCGGGCTCGCCGAGGCTCTCGCCGCCGGCCGACGGGTCCACGAAGTTCACGCGAAATCTGCCCTTGGCTTCCTCGCCGCCCTTCCCTGCCGCGCCGACGTCCCCGCCCGCTTTGCGGGGCCCTTCGGCCACCAAGTCCACCTGGAAGCGGCTCTGGCTCGGCGTGGGACCCAGCGGTCTGCCCAGCGCATCCTTGGCGCCCTCATCGCTCGCAGACGCCGACACCGCCTGCTTTCCCTCCATGCCTTCCTTCCCCCTCGCTCCGCTTCTCCGAACGCCGCTGCTGCTGCCACCGCAGGCGGCTCCCGCAGCTTTAAAGCGCCCGAGCAGCGCCCCGGGGCTGCCGCAGACACAGCGCCGCGCCCCGCCCCCACCGCAGCGCAGCGCCAGGTGACGGCGACGGCGCCTCCGGTCCCTCCCGCCCGATGCCGCTGTGCTAAAGCAGCAGCGCAGTCAACTTGCCCCGCTGCCGCACAGGGAGGGATGCTAGGGATAAAACCGGCGGCGCCGCGCAGGCTCCGCCCGCTCCCGGCTGCGCGGAGGGAGTGGCGGGAGCGTGTCCCCGGGCGGCGGCGGCGGCTCCGCCCGCCCGCACTATGGCGGCCCCGCCGCATCCGCCCCGCGGCGGCGCTGGGAGGGGAGAGGACGGGAGGGTGGGGGGGCCGCGCTGCGCTCCCGCCCGGCACAGCCCCCCGGCCGACGCCACGTCTCGCGAGAGCGGCGCGGCGGCGGCCGGTCAGTACGCGCCGTCCGTTGCACGCCTTTCGGACCCCTCAGACACACCCTGGACTCCCTAACGCACCCCAGACCCTGTCACAAATCCCGAATCCCCTCACACAAACTCAGGTCCCTCACACACACCCCGAACCCGTCTCACATCCCTGATCTCCCTCACGCACCGCTTGGACCCCTCACACATCCCCGGTCCCTCACACACACTCCCCTGGACCCCTGAGACACCCTCCGATCCCCCTCACAAAACCCCCGGTCCTCTTAGGCATCCCCCGAACTCCCTCATACACCTCCCGATCCCACCCATATACAACCCCCGGTCCCTCACGCACACCCCGGACCCTTCAGACACACCCTGAACCCCCCTCACACACCCCAGACCCCTGCACACAACCTCAGTCCCTCATGCAATCCCAGTCCCTCACACAACTCCGGATCCCCTCACATACCCACAGGTCCCCCTCACAAAACTGGTTCTCTCAGGCACCCCCCGAACCCCCTTGTACAGCCCCTGATCCCTCTCACACAAACCCAGGTCCCTCACACACACCCTGAATCCCTCAGACACTCACAGACCCCTCAGAAACCCTCCAAAACGCCTCATACACCGCCCAGACCCCTCATGCATCCCTCTACCCCTCAGACACACCCTGAACCTCCTTACACACAGCCCAGTCCCTCACACGCACCCTGACCCCTCAGGCACCTCAGGGCTCCCACAAACACCCTCTGAACCCAAACCCTCCAAAGCCCTTCAGACACTCCTGGATGCTCAGACACCCCCTGACCTCACGCACACCCTGAAACCACTCATGCACACCCTGGTCTCTGACACACACCCCCAGACTCCCTCACACATCCCAGTGCCTCGCACACTCCCAGCACCTCCTCACAGACACAACCAGTCCCTAAAACACCCCTGGGCTCCTGAACACTCCTAGACCCCTCAAACACCCCTAGGGCCCCTCACACACAGACACTGGTCCATCACACACCCCTTGACCCTCCCACACCCCCTGGGTACCCTCTTACATACCCCTTGGATCCCCTCACACATACCTCACACCCCTGGTCCCCCTCCAGCACCCTACAGAATCCCAGTTGGAAGGGACCACAGTGGCTCAGCTGGTCCCACCTCCCTGCTCCAGCAGGGTTGTACCAGAGCACACGGCACAGGATTGTGTCCTGATGGTTTTGGAATATCTCCGATGAGGGAGACTCCACACACTCTCTGTGCAATCTATTCCAGTGCACAGTCACCCACACAGTGAAGTTCTTCCTCGTGTTCAAGTGGAACTTCCTGGGCATCAGTTTCTGTCCACTGTCTCTGGTGTCCTATTGCTCAGCACCACCAAGAGGAGCCAGGCTCTATCTTCTTGGCAACCCCCCTTCAGATATTTATACACGTTGATGAGGTCCCTCCTCAGCCGTCTGTTCTTGAGGCTGAACAGGCCGAGCTCACTCAGGCTTTACTTGTAAGAGAGATGCTTCAGCCTCTGAATCTTACTCATTGGCCCCAGACCCCCTCGTATACCCCCATACCCTTCATGCACCCCCAGATTCCCTCACGCCCACCTCAAATCCCCCTTTTCACCTTCCAGCCTCCAGATCTCTGCCAAGTGTACTGTGAAAACTACTCGCATAATAGATTGAATGTCAGTAACGTCTTTTTCTGCTGCAGTTTTTCATCCCTATCCTCTTAGAGCTCATTCTTTCTTCAAAAGTATACACGGTTCTTTGAAAAGTGGGGTCGTTCTGCCTCCCTGCTCTTACTGGAATAAAAGTGCCTGGATAATCCATTAAAGCATAGAAAGTTGGCTCTGAGGCTGTGAAAAGAAACCTCAGATGTGAGTCAAATACTTCAGCTTCCATAGTCAGAAATTAAGCACGGACTCAGCAATGGTTTTTCATTGTGGTGGGTTTTTTTTTAATTTATTTGCACTTGAAGGCAGTATCTCACATAATATCAGGAGAAGGGGGCTGTGTCTCCAAACCCCTATTTAGGTGCTAAAAATCATCTAGCAAACATTACTTCAGTTAGGCCTCTAGAGCAATGGCACCTCTTTATTTCAATAGCATTATAGTCAGTACTTCTTGGTTCCAAACCTCTTTTTCCCCTAGTATGTAGTGTTGTATATTTTCCCCCTCTGCCCAGCAAACTCTCAGTGCCAACATTTGTTTTCTAACTCACCACTTCTCTACTGTTTTATTTCAATTAACAATAAGTCTGGTGACGTAATCCAACAGAAAAAGACTGGAGCTATAAAATAAAGCTTGCTTTTCCATGACAGTTAGTTAGAGGAAGAAGTATTTCAATTTTATGCCTAAAAAAAAGCAGAAGATGCCTTGGCAGATGGTTCCAACACTGTTGCAGGAAAAGAAAAAAAATCATATAATTCACAATAGTTTGAGAAATTCCTTGATTCGCTCAAAATTAAAAAAAAAAGAAAAAAGTTTTAAAAATGCAGAATGTAAAGAAAAATAATGTATGTGCGAACTGGAAAATAAAGTATGAAGCCGTGCTGAAGTTTTTACTATTTTGTTTGAAAAACAGCGGATGATGAAGAGAATGAGCTAGAATAAAAGATTTTTGTTCAGAACTGAAAGCAAACAGCACCCAAACAGCAGATGAAACACAAAGAAAATCCACTGGAACATTTTTCTTGGCAGGCAGAAACACTTGGTGATCAACATCTGCATAGAATGCCGTATGATAAGGTGTTTGGAAACAGTTTAGACTTGTAAATGGTGATTTCTGTCAGTTCCCTGGATGAATAAATAAAACCAGAGGAGGAAAGCAGCTTGTCAAATCCCATGGATTGGTGATGATGGGGTTATATTACGGCGTTCAGCTGTTTTAAAGAGCATTCTACATGTGTGTTTGCTTATGTCTGTAAGGTGTTAGTTCCTCTTTGGTCTGCATTTATATTATTGCAATGCAATGCTCAAACAAGTCCCACAGTTGTGCATCCCCAGATCCAATGATGAGGTTGGCCATGCATATGCTGAGGGAGACCAAAGATTTACACTTTAGGCTTCAAGAAGAGATTCCTCTTTAGAAGAAGGAAGAAAGGAATGGATTCAGAGAGTGTGCTAATGAAAAGAAAATGGGGCACAGATAAGTCCTGAGAGAGGAGAGCACATCATCCAGATGGAAAGACAATAAGAGAATCTGTAACTGTTAAGGAGAATAAAAGGTACATAAATTCCCACAAACTGCCAATTAAAATGTCATCAATACTAAAAAATACACTTTGAGAAAAAAAAAGGCTCATAACTAAATTGTTTCTGACATACCACTACTCAAAACATTATCAAAGTAGAGTTTAGGTATTGTTGGTGAACAAAACAAGTGCATAACATGTTAAATAAAGATAAGCAATACATTACTCTTATTCTGGCAAGATTATTTACCAGAGAATGTTTGCAATTTCTTGTTTCTAGAAAGGGAGAAGGGAGGAGCTGTGGAGGGTTTCAGTGTCGTGTCGATGATGCAAAAGCATTAACTGAAAATTCCAGATTTGGTTTTAGTCACCAGGTGTCCTTTTTCTACTTTGAACATGCCATTTGCCAGCTTCAGCTGAAACTCCATAGTCCTCATTCGATAACCAATGTGAAACACTGGAAAATGCAAACATTTTATGACACTGTGATTGTGGTAATCATTTAGGTTTTGACTAGATCTCTCTCCCATTTGCCTCTTTTCCAAGCAGCAGAACTCTAGTTTTATGTCCTTGCTCCTGTGGACAGTGTTCCTCACTTCTTTGCGCCTTTTTGGTTCTAACAGATCCTTTCTGAGAAGTCTCAGACTCACAAGCCTGTAGATCCACAGGTCTCCCCTCAGATCATTAAAGCTGGGTATCTTGTTTCCAAAGTTCATGTCCTCAGGCACAAAGCTGGTTTTAAAATGCTGTGCATCAGAGTTAATAACTCAGCAATTTCACTCTTGAGTTCCTCTAGAGCTTCTGAGTGTCATTTGGACCTATTGCTTTGTTACTGTTCAGGTAGATCTCTCCTATTCATTCCTTGCAAAAAGGCTTCAGCAGAGGAAGGTCTCCTGCCTCTTCCAAAGTGCAGGCAGATGACAAGAATTCATTTTGGCTCCTGATCGGGCCTTATCTTCTCTGAGTGCTCTTTTTATATCGTCATCCATTGGCCTTAATTTCTTGACAGGCTTGCTGTTCCAGATACTTCTAAGCAGTGATTTCTTACTAATTTTATTTTTTTTCTGTATATTCTACTTGGGCAGTCATCTCATGCTTATGATGTGTTTTGGTTTAGGCTTACTTTATTTTGACACTTCAGGTTTTCCTAGGAAAAGGTTTCTTCTTGTAACTTGCCTTATTCCTGCTGTTTGGTTGCACTAGTTTCCTCTCAGCCTTTCTCAAGACATTCTTGACTGGTGATACAAAGTTGTCATCCCTCCAAAATTATTTTTTTCAGCAATTGGCACCTGTAAGAACCTAACTTCAGGTTTTAGTCTCCTTGCCAGCTTTGTCTTTGATCAGCTTACTCATTTTTGGTTTGAGGTTTTTTTGAGCAGAGGTCTGCTGGATTCTGCAGTTTTGTGTACTTCTTGTTCTTGCAGGGCAAACTGTAGTCCTTGTTGTGATACAGTTCTTCAGGGCTAAAATTTTAGAGCAGGTCCTGTACTGCTTAAACCATAATGAGGGTAATTTCCCCTTTTGTGTATCATCTGCTCAGTTGTCCCTTGATACAGTTGTTGTTAGCATCTAAAACAGTTGTTTCTTATCCCATGTCACATTTCCCCAGCCAGCACACAGCCTGATGCATCATTCCTCCTTTTCCTTCCTTCATTTTTCTTCTTTTATATACTTTCCTTCCTTCTTTTTTTCATTACTGTTCCATAGCAAATAGAGGCAGAGTTAATATTCGTATTTTCCTACTGCGCTGTTTATCGTGTCCTTTATAATTATTACAGGTGTTCATCCAAATCAGTGTTTAAGTAATACTATCTTTCTTTTCCAAGAAACCTGGATGAAGTCCTAACAAATACTGTATTGTCATGTGGCAACTTACCTGTATTTGTATTACACTAATCCTAGCTTACAAGAAAAAAAGGTAATTGCAGCAACACTTTTGAGAGGCTGCCAGATAAATCCTATGATTAAGACACTCAGAAATGAAATCCGTTTGCTGGCAGCCGGATGTGGTGCTGGAAAATCTTTTCCAGGGGGCCCTTATTGTTCCGATGATGCTTTTGCTGCATCCATGTGTGCCTTCAGTATTCCATGGCTCTTGTTTTTATGGACCTGGTAGTAGTGAGACGACGTCCATATTGATGCCATGCCTAAAATTTTAGTATTTCTAACATTCTCTGAAGGCTGATGTGCAAGATAGGTTTTGGATGACTTCTTCAAAGGACTTCAGTTTTATTACTTCTGTCAGCAATGTATTTACTTAGGAGTGAAATGGAGGGTCTATCTCATCCAAGAAAGTAAGGTTTTGCATGATGCTGTGCATTTTTGGCAGCTGGAGGAAGAATATTCAGCACCTGCTGCCTTCTCTGAGTTTGTGAGTTTCCATGTCTAGTTTTAGGGTGCTGGTTTATCTTTAAAATTCTGGTTGTCTTCGTATCCAAGAGACTGCCTTTCATCCTGTGCCCGCATCAGTCCAGTTGAGACCAGTCAAGCCCCACGGGCTCTAGAAACCACTGCCAAGGTGTACATGTGACACAGTGAGATTAAATGCAAAGACTTTATAATTATGAACTTCAATTATCACATATCACTCAGAGCACTTACTGTCTGACTCATTCCTTTTTTTTTTTTTTTTTTTGCCCAGCATTTGAAAACTGTAGTCTGCGTGTTCCTGTAGTCTGTATGTTCCTGTGTTAGGAAGAAGAAATTATACAAAGTGAGATGGAGTTCGTTATCTTGAACTGCTACAGTTATAGGCAGATACAACAAGAATAACTTGAGAATATAGATGAAATTATTGCAACAATTCTGGAAATGTAAATAAATAAGCCAACTAACAGGTTTTTGCGCAGTCTAATGTTTCTTCAAAGCAAAATGATACTCTTAGTGATTTTTTTTTGGTTATGTTTCTAGTTTTAGTAATTTCTACTTGTCTCAGTCTCTGAGGAATTTTATAGTAGATTAAGCTGCAGGGTATCACTAAGGTGCTGCTGAATGGTAAAGTGGGCAGCCTGAATCCTCACTAATTGTTCAATCCAGACTACAAACTACTAATTTTGATCCAAACCACGCAGCCAATTATCTCAGGACAGAGCTCACAGTCAATCGCATGAGAGATCCTCCTATTTCATTTCTCTGTGAGGTAGGAACCTGTCCTGATACTTTAGTCCTGACACCTCTGTGTGAACCAAGTCCATTTGGCATGATGCAATTGCTTCTTCAGTTCATCTCTCTGATCTTTGAAGCTGCAGGCAGGAATCTGTCTTAGACATAAAGCTTCTGGAGATTGTAGTCTGTATATAGTCATGAGATAGCTGGAATACAGGGATGAGGAACTGCTTTACCCTCCAGAGGTGTAGCTAAGTTATTTCTGTTTCCCATTTCTCCTTTTCAAAGAGAAATCTTTTGGGTTTGGGTACTTAATCATGTTTCTTGAAGATAGAATGGCTTCCACATCTTTGTTTCCCTTTCATTATGTTCTGAAATGCATGTTCTTTGGAGAAAATACCCATTTTGTGAAGAAGGCAGAGGAGGCGGGTTGGCCAGCAGCACACTAGTGTCCCCAGGTATCTGTATTTCCAGAGGCTCAAGTCAGTCAACCGCATTCTACTCACACAATTAATTTTCAGTGCTTTTCTTTTAATTCTTGAATTATGACAGTCAGTCCATTAATATTTTTTTTTCATTTCATGTTCTATAAACACTCAATATCAAAATGGTGTGGAAGTTACCAATCATTTATGCTACAGTCATCCTTTTGTAGTTTTTTTTTTTTTTTTCACCTTGACTACTTCATACACTGCTTCAAAAACTCTTAGTTTTTGTCCTGCCCTATTACAGTGTGTTATTTTAGACTCTTTTTCCTGCATTTTTCTTACGAGGAACCGTCTATCACTATTTATTATTTAGTGACAGCTTGGTGAGGGAACAGAAGACTAAAAGAGGCGTAGGAAAACAAGTAGATGAGCAAATACAACCTCCTGGATCCAAGAGCCTGGGAGAGGGAGAGGTGAGCCTACTCAGGTCTATGTCCCTGGGTCCAGCCAGCACTGAGGCTGGAGATGTGATCTCAGCAAGCAGATACACACAGAGCACACCTATACACCATGGACATACCTGATGATTTAAATGCTGATCCACTTGGGGATTATAACAAAGTTTCCTCAAAACAAAACAAAACAAACAAACAAACAAACAAACAAAAGGCAGCAAACCTAGAAAATCCTAGTATTTCAAATTAAGTTTATGCTTGTAAACAATAATCCAGAACTAATGGAAATGACAGAATTAGCAGCCTGGCATTTTGCTTTCACAGCCTTTGTAGTCCAAGTGATGCTGACAGGTTCATATTGACTTATTTTACTATTTTTTGACCAGGGCTGTTCAAACTTCCTTTCATGTTACAAGCTATCATGATTTGCCTGTAAAGTGTAACTACCAGCTTGAGTGTTTATTAAAGAGTTTTTCATGGTTTCTGCCTGATGTCAGTTGATACCAGTCATATCTCAAAGATATGACATTTATGCATTATGCATTATTTTCATGTGGAATCATTGGGTTCCTTATATGTAGCTTTACAGGAGTTTAAACTTGCCAAGTCTTGTATGCTGACCTTATAGAAGTTAAATCAATTTGAGTTAGATTTGGGATCTACCACTCATCAACAGAAGTTCTAACATGCATTTTAACAAGAGTGGGAACTTGAGTAGGCAGTGCCAAAGAGATTCATGTGTGCTACATGTCCCTGCAATGAAAGAATTTTTCATTCCTTTCTACTACTTTGCCAGAAAGATGGATACTAATTAATTCTAGGATGCTTTTTAAGGTGGTCAGAAATCTAAGGAGAATTTAGGTTCAGGGTCTTGCTGGTAGGTGCCATAATGCTATTTGGCAAAGTAGAGTAAAACAACTGCTAAAAACTGAGTGGTTCAGACTGGAGGGAGAAGTCTAATTGTTTGAGTGAAAATCTTATGTCCTCCTCTGATATGATAAACTAAATGTCTCTTCATGCCAGCAGCATAAAGTATTATTTATCCATTCATTATATATTTGTCATGTTACTTTTTGTAAAGTCTAAATGTTCAGGAAGTTAAGGTGATGGGGAGGGAGGATTACACTGCTTCTATCGTATGTCCCCAATGTCCTCTCTTACCCCTTTAATTTCAATTCATATTCAAATACTTGGGGAGGTAGGGTATGTAATTTGTGATGCTTATGGTGTATGATTGGTATCAGAGGAGAGGATCCAGGGGGACCATGCAGGAAAGATTCACCTTTACCACATCTTTGAGGATGTCTGCATGGGGGAACTGTGTCCCACACACATACCAGCCTTTGGAGTGCAGCCACTGGGAGGGAATCAGGTAAGCTTGTTCATAAGCAGTTTTCATAATTTTTTTCTCCTTTCATCTTCAGAACAAGAAATTAGTGTGGAATTAAGGTGGTAGAAGATATCTAGTAGATTCTGACTTGAACAACTTTACAAATGGGAAAACTGAGGCATAGAAAGATGACAACTTGCATTGCATCTACTGTGTAAGAGTGGAGGTAGATTATCCTGAACATACAATAACCTCTCATATTTCATTTCCACATTTTTGTTCCACCCACAGATTCATTGGGGAAATTACTAATAGCAAAGGCAGTCAAATCCATTATAATCTTATAAGTAGTGGAAGCTGAAAACACGTTTGTAGCAATGCACTTGTTTTTCCTTTGCTTTCAGACTTAGAACTACAGAATGCATTACAGATATTAGTTGTAGATCCTTTGTGTAACTTTTAAAGATATGATGCCAGGATAAGTTGCTGTATATTGTATTCCTGAACAATGCTAAGTATTGTGGTCAAGTGTTATTTTTTCTTGGGGTATTTTTGTATATGCTATTAAGTCTTTAAATGCTCACACAGTGACTCACCTGCATCCTTTCAAAGAGTTTATCACTAATCTCTGAAAATCATTACACCAAAGTTCTATTAAAAGAAAAGGGTAAGCCCATGTCTTTATGTAGGGCTGAAATACAAATGTTTTTCTTTTCATCATTAAAAATGTTTTTTTTTCCCCAGGATAAGATCAGGGTGACCTGAATGAATGGTCCCCAGGAGAACTAAGGAAATTTGATGTTTACGAAAAGTCATTGGTAAAGACAGCTGTACGTGATATTTTTAAGTAAGAATGAATGATTCAAAAGAAAAAAAAATTACAATGAAAACGCCATCATGGTGCTACAACAGTTAAAAAAGGGATAAAAAGTGCGAGGGTGTTGAGGCCTCGGCGCAGGTTGCCCAGAGAAGCTGTGAATGCCCCATTCCTGGAAGTGTTCAAGGCCAAATGGATGGAGCTTGGAGCAACCTGGTCTAGTTGAAGGTGTTCCTGCCCATGGCAGTGGTTTTGAAACAAGATGATCTTTATGGTCCCTTCTAACCCAAACCATTCTATAATTTTATTATTCTATGAATTTTTTATTATAATAATCAGTCACTCATCTCCATTTGAAATCATACAGACAGTTCTGATTGATTCATTTGCATAAAAGAAAAAAAGAATAGACAAAAATCTCCAGTTTAAGAGAAATGAAAGTGTTCAGAAGTGGAAAAATGAGAAACTGAAAAGGTCGTGGTTTCTCAGAGAGGTCATAGAATTAACTGGATTGGAAGAGACCTCCGAGGTCATCAAGTCCAACCCTTGGTCCAACCCCACTGTGATTACCAGATCATGGCACTCAGTGCCACATCCAGCCTCATCTTAAAAACCTCCAGGGACGGTGAACCCACCACCTCTCTGGGGAGGCCATTCCAATGCCTGATCACTCTCTCTGTAAAGAACTTCTTTCTAATATCCAACCTAAACCTCCCCTGGCAGAGCTTAAGCCCGTGCCCTCTTGTCCTATTGCTGATTGCCCAGGAGAAGAGACCGACCCCCACCAGTCTACAAATAAGGTCAAATAAGAAGGGGCTTAGCATAGGTGTGCAAAACACTGTCAGGCACTGGAAGAGGGAAAATAGGGAGCTACAGTCAACCACTCAACTAGAATGGGACAATCAATTAAGTTAAAAAATAATGTCACACAGTGTAATAAAGTTGTTGATGCAGATGCCACAGACTTAAGTAGGTGGGAAGAAGGAAATAGCCATTCAAATGACCAACAACACATCAGCAGTTTTCAGGCAGAGGAAGATTCTTTTTAAAAAGCTCTTAATCTATTTCTGCCCAAGTATATGTGAACTCTCAACAAGGATTAGAAAGAATTTCTCACCAAATCAGTGTACTAATTGCTGTCTGAGTTTCCTCCCTGCTTGCTTCTTGCACCGTCACTTAAGAGACTAGATTTCCAGATGATTACATTATCTTACTTTTGCTCCTAGGAAAACACCACTATTCAGAGAGACCTGGTGGAAAAAGTGTACCTTTATAAATGCTGGGAAACTAAACTGGCAGCACAAAATCTGATGCAAAGTCTGGTAGAAATATTCAAAAGATAATCTACTCTTTCCATTTTCTTCCCGCTTAAAGAAAGGTACCTACAGCACCAGCAAAACAGAGACCGCCTTGCTCCTGCTTTGGTCAACTAACTGGTCCATATTTTCAAAATATCCTCTAAACAGTTCATTTAGACCAAGAGGGAAAACTTCTCTTGTAGCTACAGCTCGATCCTACCCCACATGTCATATTGTAAAATTTGTTTTATGCAGATTCAAAAATAACTTCTTCAACTGTGTCAAAAAACATATGGGAAGCATCACCCCCACACATCGCAGCCTGTTGTCATCACCCATTTATGTCAAAGGGAATTAATATCCTAGGCACTCCTTCATCTTCGCAGTGGGCTGGAAGAAAATGCACCAGAAATACCGTCCTGCAGCTGTCTTTGCACATCCTCTACTTGTGAGATCTGAATATCCTTCTCAGCTGGAACATCAAAATGCAAAAATAACTAAATTTATCTTTTTTCAGTGCTAAGTGTTCCTTCTTGTATCTTTACTCTCTCAGTAAGCAGCAGTCTTTCCTCTTCATCATCATCAAGGCTAGGCTTCGCGAATGAAGATTTGAGAGGGGCTCTACCCACGCTTGCTACAAGCGCGCTGATGGCTAAAAAGGCAAATGCGAGATAGACAAGTCTGGTTGCAGAAGGCACAGCAGAAAGACTCCCCAGGTGATATCGACAAGACGCGATTCTTTCTGCGTTGTCTTTTCTCCTCGAGAGTGATCCTGCGTGTGTTCTCGAAAGCAGCAGCAGCGTTATAGATGGTGTGTCTCCAGGCATCCCGATTGGAGGCCAGAGCAGACCAATGGTGGTGATCAATATGGCCAAGGCTGAGGGATTGTTTCAGGCAGTCCTTGTATCTCCTCTTCAGGGCTCCTCTCTTGCGGCAGCCAGTGGCAAGTTCCCCATAAAGCACAGTCTTAGGGAGGCGATGGTCCTGCATCCTGGAGACGTGACCTGCCCAGCGCAGCTGAGTTCTCAGCAGCATGGCCTCAATGCTTGGGATTGCTGCCTGCTCAAGGACAGACGTGTTGGTCACATAGTCAGTCCAGTGGATGTTAAGGATTGTACGGAGGCAGCGCTGATGGAAGTGTTCTAAGAGACGCAAGTGGTGGCGGTAAATGACTCATGATTCAGATCCATATAAAAGAGTAGACAGTACAATGGCTCTGTAAACACTGATCTTAGTACTTTTCTTCAGGTGTTTGTTTCACCACACTCGTTTATGGAGTTTACCAAAAGCTCTGTATGCCTTTGCCAGCCTGTTGTCTATTTCAAGATCAATCTTACCGTCTGAGGAGATGATGCTTCCCAGGTAATTAAACTGTTGGACTGATTTGAGTGCTGTTTCACCAGTGGTGATATGGGGATGATGGAAGACTTCCTGAGGTGCAGGCTGATATAAAACTTCTGTCTTCTTCAAGCTGACTTCCAGACCAAAAAGCTCAGCAGCCTCTGCAAAGCAGGATGTTAAACGCTGCAGAGCTACTTCTGTGTGGGCGACGAGGGCGGCATCATCAGCGTAAAGCAGCTCACGGACAAGATGATTTAAGGTCTTAGTGTGGGCCTTCAGTTGCCTTAGGTTGAAAAGGCTCCCATCGGTACGATATCAAATGTAGACATCATTTTCAAAATCGAAGTCTGCCGTGGCCCTTTGGAGCATCATGCTGAAGAAGATCGTGAATAAGGTTGGTGCGAGAACGCAGCCTTGCTTCACACCATTAGCTATTGGAAATGGCTCAGAAAGTGCGTCCCCATATCTGACTTGACCGCGCTGGTCCTCATGAAGCGAGATGATCATTTTGAGGAACTTGGGAGGACATCCTAAATGTTCCAAAATCTGCTACAGACCTTTTCTGCTCACAGTATCAAAAGCCTTGGTGAGCTCAACAAAGGTAACATAGAGTCCTTTGTTCTGTTCCCAACACTTCTCTTGCAGTTGTCTGAGAACAAATACCATGTCTGTGGTACCTCTGTTGGCTCAGAAACCACACTGGCTTTCAGGTAGAAGATCTTCTGCTATGGTGGGTATTAATCTGTTCAAAAGAATTCTTGCAAGGATTTTACCAGCAATGGAGAGCAGAGCAATACCTCGGTAATTTGAGCAGTCTGATTTATCTCCTTTCCTCTTGTACAAGGTAACAATGACAGTGTCACGAAGGTCTGAAGGCAGTACACCTCGTTCCCAACAGCGCACCACAAATTCGTGAAACTTAGCATAGAGTGCTTGGCCACCGTGCTTCCAGATTTCAGGTGGGATTCCATCAACCCCAGCTGCCTTGCCAATTTTCACCTGCTGTATTGCTTTAAGAGTTTCTCCCATGGTGGGGGCAGTGTCCAGTTCTGTTTTCACTGGTTGTTGTGAAACGTACTGCATCGCTGAGTCTTGAACTACATGGCTAGTACTGAAGAGAGTCTGAAAGTGTTCAGACCATCAATTCAAAATGGAAACTTTATCTGTGAGAAGCATTTGGCCATCTGCACTAAGTAGAGGGCTTTGAACCTGGTGTGTAGGACCGTAGGCTGTTTTCAGGCCCTCATAGAATCCCCTGTAATCACCTGTATCTGCGCATAATTGGATTTTTTGCACAAGATTGGTCCACCACTTTTTCTGTGTGTCACAAAGTTTCTGTATGTTCTGTATGTCACGAAGATCTGGCAAATCTCCAATCCAGGCTCGAAGTTCATTCCACAGATCCCTCTCCCAAAGCGCTTTGGCAACTTATTAAAAATAGCATTCTGCAGTCCTCTGAAGAATCCTTAGGGTTCTCCTTTAAGAAAAACAAGGACTAGTTTGATGAAAACAATCATGAGATCCAGGAATTGTTGAGTAAGAAGAGAACTGCTCACCAAGCCCATATTGCTCAGCCATCTTGTCATATAAGAAAAGCAGCCTTTCGACTTGCATGCAGCAAGCTACAACAGAAACTTCTTTCCTCCTATCCCTGTATGGTATGATCTCTTCAGAAATGTTTTTGTTTTGTTTTGTAAGGGAAATGATAACTGATTTTCATTACTTTTGTCCTCCAGTTTGGCCCTGTAATGACAAACCTTGTTCCTTGTGTGACCAGTCACCTTCTACAGCAAAGACACACTTTAGACGAGGATTTACCACTATTCCGTCACTGTCTTGTCTCATTTAGAAGTGAAATTCTGGATCTCTATGTGATTGTTTCTCCTAAAGCTATGGCTAGTACTCTGTTTTATATTCCTTGTCTTGTTCTGCTCTGTTTTTCCTCTTGGCCTTCATCTAGTAATACAGCTGGAGTTTAGCAGGTTGAAAGGTACCTCATCCCAGATTACAAATTTCAGTATTACTCTTGGCCATCGAATTTTAAAAACTGCTTTATGTTCTCTACTATATTGGAATAAATATTCCGTTGAATAGGTATATTATATACATAGCTGGACACCCAAGTTAGCAAATTATATAAGTGCGTGTTTATCTCCACGAAGGTCAACCAGTTTGGTTCAGAGACATGACAAAAAGAGGTGGATTGCTAAAAGAGATCTCTTGTTTTGCATTTTAGTACATGAGAAAAGGAAAAAAAAAGGTAAAAAATATGAACACAAGTGAGGAATTTTAGAGATATGGATCGAAATACTTCACCTCACCAGATATGTTTAAGTGTTGTCACTGAAGTTATTTATTTGGTTGCTCTTATTTATTTTTTTTTTTTTTAAGGAAATGTATTCAATAGAAACTGGAAATAGAATTGGGTAATGATATTAACATAGAGTTTCCCTGCATTAATTTTCCAGCAACTGAGCCTAGTTGTGAACCACAGACAGTGAACTCCATAGGAGATTCTTTTATGATTCATATGGGTGTTTTCCATTTGACCCTACAGTTCTTGTTCCTCAGTTGAACATATACTCTGATCCATCCACAGGCATCGTAACTTGTTCTTGTATTAAACAAGGAAAAATTCTGCATATGATTTGGGGAAAACTTTTGGTAAATTTTAAATTCTAATTACAGTTTTGCAGGAAATAACACACAGCATATTTTGTGTAAAGGAAAACAGACACTTCAGAAGTGTAATATTAGATAAAAAATGTGGAGGGCTTTTTCCAGATTCCTACTACTAATAGAGTATGGATGCCACCATTACTTTGCTAATTTGACAATTATTTCTATATAAGTAGGATATTAATGCACCTATTTTTATGTTCCAACAGGAAAGCAGGTGTTTCCTCTTTTTAACAAAGTAAAACAGGTAAATGCTGAGAATGGCATTTAGGAAGGCAGTACTTTTCACTCCACTCATTCCTTAATTCCCTGTCAACAGGTTGAAGAAGTATAAACATCTCAAGTATTTGGCAACTGGATGCAATTAAATGGCCTTGTCTACTTATGAATTATTACCATAACTAAAATGTAGGCATTATTAAATATATAGAAGACACTGGAAAGGCCTTCCCTAATAAAAATTATCCAAAAACTTATACTTAGCAGTGCTCTGTGAAAACTGCAACTTTGATTTCATAATCTAATCATTTTTCATGCATTTGCATCTTAAACTGTATTTCTGATGATATTTCATTAAATTGTTTTTTGATTAAAACCCCACAATATTTCAAATTTTCCCTAAGAAAATGAAGAAGAAACCTAGGTGACTTTCAAACAATACATAATTTTATGATTTTACCACTGAGGACAATGATATTAGAAAATAACTGTACATTAAAACTGTTGTGTTGTCTATGAATACTTCACACAATGTAGTCCTTACAGTTCTGTAAAATACTCTTTTGATAAATAATATTTTAGTGGTTGAATGAAATATTCCTTTAAGATAACTGACTCATAAATACAAACGTAATTCACTGAGAGTTCACAGCACAAATTTTGTTTTCTGTTTATCCAATATGCACAGGAAGAAAAGGTCAGGGCTAAAGGCAGAAAGTTTAGAAATCCAGGATAAAATGTTACGGTACATAGTAACTTTTAAATTTTTGCAGCTGTTGCCGTACTATCCAGATGTACTAAAATTCTTGTTTTTAATCTGGGTAATGTAATATTGAATGCTAAACATTTCATACACACAACTGAAGGTAATCTTGATTTCTTCACCTGCATTCTAACTTAGACATGGGTCAAATTTCAGTCCTATTTTTTAACAGTCGAGTCATTCTGCAGATATTGGGGGGAAACACAATACTGAGAGAAACCTTAGATACTGCTGGATCATTTTTCTATTGTTCTGTGATGTGATTGTTTCTAACTTACACTGATGTTGTGATGCTTTTTAAAATGTAATTGATAAAAGTTGAATGCAGCTGAAATGCTTAACTAATTTATTATTTCAAACAAACAAACAAACAAACAAACAAACACAACCCCTCCAAAAAACCCAAACCCAAAACAAGGTCAAAATGTGTTATCAATCTGTTTATCTTAGTCCTGCTCTGTCATTGAAATAGTGCAACCTCTATTCAAATCCTTGTCTTGTTCTGAGTCTGGTTAGTGGGTCTGAAAGTTGGTGTCTTGACACCAGTTTATTTTCTAAGTTTTATTTTCTAAATACGAACTAGCATTTCTTCAAAATAGTGAATTTTCAGAAACAGCTCTAGAATTTCATCATAACAATACACTAACTGAAATGTATGCCAGAAGTTCATAGGAATTATGGATACACAGGGAAGGTAAAACATTAGCACTCTTGCATGAAAAGTTTGCTGAAATTCAAACTGAATATTTATTTACCTATTTATATATTATACAGGAAAATAGGCATTCTTTAGTTAAAGAGGAATTAATTATGACAGTTACTCTGATTTAGGCAACATAACATTAGAAAATTGCATACATACTTCTATATATTTGACAAAAATATTATAAGCCAAATATATATTATATATAAAAAATATTATAAGCTATGTGGCTAATTGGGTCAATCATTTGTTGTCCTCCTAATTTCACAAAAGAAATGCTGTCCTTCCGTTTTTCTTGCCTGGTAAATACAAGAGTAACTACTTTGTAGATTAAATTACTGCCAAAGATTCAAGGGTGCAAACAACCGTCAGAGAAGTAACTCAGATGCTTCCTCAGTGGTTTTTCAACTTGGGAAAGTATGCAGGGAAAAGTCTTTCCTCACCCCCTCACCATTCTTTTCTTGTCAGGATAAGACTCTTCTTTTTCTTCCTTTGCTTCCTCTCTTTCCCTCCCCACAGTCAGTAAGAGCCAGGTCTTTCTTTTGCTCCTCACCTTCAGGTTTACAGAGCATAAACATAAATTTTAGCAGGCAAAAAGCCATTCTCTGTGAATAAATTTACTATTTTGATACCTCATTTCTGCTATGCAGGACTAGCCCAAATGGGAATTGTCCAAAGACAGGAATAGAACAGCCTCTTCCAGAGCTCCCATTTAAACTAGCTCCCAGTGCCAACATCTTACAACCTGGCTGTGCCAAAGCACCTTGTCTTCCTCTTCTGATGGGAACACCAGGAGCTTGCCTGCCCTCAGTATACAAAACACTGGATTAGTCATTCAAGTTAAAAGTTAACTCCAAGAGCCCTTCAGTTTTGCAATCCTATTCTCTGAGGAAAATCAGTTATTGTGCTGCACAGAAGCCTCGGTTCACAGGAAATTAATGAATCCATTCAGCTGAGGGGCCTTGTCTTTCCAGAGTCAGCCTGAAATGGGTGGGGGGAGAATTTCTAGAAGGCAACTGGCCTAGTCAAGTTCCAGTCACCCCCATAAAGGGTCCTAACTCCTTCTGCTAGCTGTGGAGACCAGATAGGCCTGCAAAGTTCTAAAATTTTGCAAAATTAGGCAGCTGGCACACAACCCATGAGATGAATGGTGCTTGCATCAAAACTCAGGGCAGGGGTAGGAGAGGGCAAGTTTTTGTCACCCAGGCTATGAGAAAACATCTATGCTACACTGGATTCTATGACTGGAAAATAAAACCTTTGCCTCTCGATTCATCATGTCCAGGTCTCTTCTTGATTCTTTTTCTCTCTTGAAAGGAAGCAGTAGAGTTATTACAGCTGTCAATGACCTAGAGAGGCAAATTTGACCGAGAAAAAAGTGCAGTGGCCTAAGACCATGAGAACAATAACGGGCAGGGTGAGGAGGAAGGAAAACAGATTTTCAGAAGGTGTGTAATTGTAGCTTTGGAGTAAGACAAATCAGCTGCCCCAATGGCATTCACGACACATGTTTGCCTAACAAAACCTGCAACAGTAGATTTCCCACTGTCTCTTCTCTCATCTGGTGTTTGACTGGCTCCAGTGCTCTGCCCTTGGAGAGTACATTTGAGCATACATTTCTATCTGCCCTACTCTCACATCACAAAGTTCTCCAGCCTCTCACATGAAAGTCTCATTGTTAGCATTTGTTCTGCCTTTTCATATCTAGACTATCTTTCACCTAGCCAGGGAAGGTGTAATGTCAGGCTTATTCCATGCCAAAAGTGGCAGATACATGTTCCAGGATCAGTCTTTACATTCTTATCCAACTTGTCAATACATACGTAATATGTTTTTGTGATTTTTTTTTTAATCTTTACCACGAGCTACAACATGTTTGTGTCTACAGTGAGTATGTACTTTTCAAGGACATTTCTGGAAAAACAGGGTAAGATTTTTTAAAATACTATCACCTGGTTACAAAAAAGAGCAAGTAATTCAATAGTATTACTTATACCATAATTATAATATTTTATGAATACTGTGAACTTAAAAATATCTGATTTTGGTGTAGCAATATCCTGTCTCCTGAAGAGATCATTCCACAGCATTTTCAGCTCTCATTTACATCTTCTTACTTTTCAAAATATATTTTGTATTTTCTATTGGAAACACTCATGGGGAAACAGGTACTTCACCTGTGTCTTCCTCCTCACAGGTGTAGAAACAGAAGGGACTTAACAGTGATGGTGGAAGAGAAAATTTGTGCTCCATATCATTGTGATATGGACTAGCTCTCAGTGGTCCTAAAACTGGGGAGGAACCTTACATGCATATGGCCCATCTTTAGATTCAGTCAGTTCAGTAAAGCTGAAGAGGCAAAACAGAAGCAGACATGAGCTTTTGTCAGGACTTTCTGAAATTTGGTATTTGTTATCAAAAGTCTGTGTAAATATTATAGCTCCACAGTTCCAGGTTTTGGCTTGGGCTCTGATTGCACTTGAATTGTTTCCGAGTGATCAAAAGAGAAATTAATAGATCCCTAGTAAGAAAGTTCACTTTATTCTATTTACAGTCTGGTCTAATCTCAGTGTGTTCAGATAGCTACGATAAACATCCCTTTGAACTGAACCTCACCTATTCCTAAAGGATAAAAGAACACTGAAGTCCTTGAAAGCACTAAATACAACTGCTGTTTTAATTAGTCTTCTGCCTTTCTTAAGGGCTCACAAACCATTTCACAAAGCTTAGGGATCTAGACATTGTGCATCCACATGGATATTCCTTAAATATTATGGGAGAGCAGCAATTTGTTGTATTATATTAAGAGTAGGTGATTTAAAAGAAGGAGACTTTTTGTCTTAGCAATGGAAAGGTTGGATAGGAAAGAGGGAGTTTTATGCTTTCCAAAGCAGGCATCTATTAATAGAAATCAGAGCCTGGAATATATCCTCCGCCATAGCCATAAGCAATTCAAAAACATAATTAACAAATATCCAACGGATGTAATTTTTGTTCTAAATTGTTAATGCCAGAAAGCTATAATTAGAGCTATGGAGTACTTTTATAACTTACCCTCTGAGGAATACAGCATTTTCCTTGGAGTTTGCAATGTGTTGCTTACTAAATTTTGGTAGAACTTAGATTAAAACAGTGTCATTTACGTTGTTCAAAGTTAGAAATCTGCATTAGACAAAATCACCATTCAGTGTGAAGTGGACTGAAATATGTTGTGGGGTTGGTGGGTTTCTTTGTATTTAAAATTCAAATTTAAGCATCGTGAGTAACTGATAGCAAAACTGATTAATTTCAGTAGAGTAACCTCAAACTAAGTGCTGTATGAGTAATGTTAAAATCCCCAGAGTGAAAGAGGTCAGCTTCTGTTTAACTTAAGGCATTTACGTTCAGGTGATGTTAAATTCTGTTCCAGAAGATCAGTTGCTTTGAACAACACACTTAAACTTACAATTTTTTTACATATTTAAATTCTGTTGGAACTGACTAGATGTTTTGTTGATCAGGAATAGAGCTGGTTGGTGCTAAAATGCTGGCATATGCTGAAAGACTTTGTTGCACAGGAGTTGACTCTGCAGAAATGGTGATTTTATTAATAACAAAACTGGAGATGGTGCCATCTTTTGCACATGTTTATCAACTGATAAGTACTTTCACATTTGTTTTCACCTTTGAATGCTGAGTTTAACTTGTTTTCTGCTGAAAATGTTAAAAATGGAACAAGCTATCACAAGTCCAAACAAACCACTTATATAAGTACCTCTCAGGCAGATTTGTGGAGGTTTTATAGGCATTCTGCTATGTTTTTAACCTTGAGTTAGTTTTGCTGCATTGCTGTGATCAAGATATGAACAATTTACTTGACATGTTTTGATAAAATCTTACATATTCCAGCAGACTTTAGAATTACAATGCAGCATAAGTATTTCCGAGCACTGTTATATTTCATAATGCAGGAATATCTTTTCTACAAGTCCAATTTCTATAAAGTGGATTAATGAATTTTGAGAGGGTTTAAAGAAATATTTTCATATGCATATCAATACATTATAAATTGCATCTTAATTATCAGGCATTATGAGGCTCTGACTGTGTGGATTTTTGCATACTTTGTGAAAACATCCAACCTGATGCATAGTGATTTTGATGTGATACAAAACCTTTAAGTGGTTTCTAACACAGCATTCACAAAGTGTTGTGTGACTATAAGGTAATGGAAATGTAGACATCGCGTGCTTGTGTCAACTGGACGTTACACTGTGAGCCAGTAATTAAACATTTACAGAGGGAGACAAAAGAATGTACCTTAGGCTGAGATCTTTCAAAGCAATATTGAGTGCACTAGACTATTCAGGAGATGCCCAGTAGTAGGGAAGCTGGAAAAAATATTCATGTTTTGATAGTGATATTGGCAAAAAGTTTTTGGAGTCTTGCTCGGTTGGTCAGGTGGTTTCTTGCAGCAATTTGCCAGTATCCTTTCTGTCCCCATTCAACTGTCTTGTCTTTTCAAAAGCAGACACAAGTATTCTGAAAATTTGCCTGAGCAGCAGTGAGTGGGGTTTTTATTCCTGTGACCCTTTTTTATTGCAGTGACCCTTCCCAGGAGGATCAATCAAGTGTTAATCTGAACATGGTGGATCTGAAGAACCACATCACACAAGGTATTGTTGAGAATTTTTAAACTTAAAGCTTCCTTGGATTATGCTGACCTGTGTTGAATACAATGATTCTGGTCATTTAGAGTTTGTGCCATACTTCATATCATTTTACTTCCCCATTTGCAAGTAAGATCTTTCTTTCTGAGGATATGTAGGTCTGCATGCTGGTAAACTGCTTTCAGCTTAATGTTCAGGAGGTACAATGTTTTCAGAATGCTAGTTTTGCATAGCAGAAAATTCTTGATCATCTCCCTGACTGTCTGGCTGCAAGCAGGACAACATGTACCTGAGACAGCCTCCAAGTGTACTTTGGATATAAAGCACTAAAAAAAGCAACAATATACATTGCTATATATTTCATTTTGTACAATGATAAGTGAGACCCTGTTCATGTTTACTCTTGAGTCATTACGGGAACAAAGACAATAAATAGATGAAGAGAGGCTGACATGCAAGTTATGACAGCAATTTCATGTTTTGTTCCCATCTTGATCCAGCATAAACCCTCATAATTAGTCAGATGACTGTCTGCTACCATTTATTTTTCTACCTTTTTGCATTTAGAAACCACTGTGTGTCTCCCCAGGACTAAAAACATAATGGAAAACCTAACTTCTGAGAATCTTAAGGCCCTTGAATTGGATTGTTTTGTTAGGCTGAAAATGTACAATTCCTTAAATCAACCTTCCTAATATTAAAAATCATCTGTCCAACTCCAATACAGAGTTGGACCCAGAGAGGCCAAAAGAAGAGAGCTCTGTGGGGTTCAAGGCAGATGACACGAGCTTCTGGTAGATTTAGTTTGGATGTTAACTGGACTGGAGTAGTCGAGTCTCATGGTAACATTGTTCCTGAGGTTAGGATTAGGACTGCCCAGGAGTTTTCAGTCCAGCTGCATGTGAGGTAGACTGCTGTGGGTGCCACAGCTGAACTGTTCACAACATGAGCCCCAGGCAGCCTTTCCTTATCACTGGCACTCCTACAACATGCTTGGTAACTATTACTTAACAGTATCATGAGAGAAGATGGGTCCATAATAAGTGAGAGACAGTAGAGGACTCCTGCAGAAAGCACTTGGAATTTAAGGAATACATAAGAGGAAGCCAGTTTGAGTGAATTACAAGTACAGGGGTTTAGCAGGTCTAGTCTAAGCTTCTTGAATGATTACTACCACCAGGAAAGGATTGGAGGCTGATTATCTTGAGAAAGACACATGCCTATCAGCTGGCTGAATCAGATTAGTCATAAGCTCTCTCCTAAGCCTTTCTTTCAAGCTTGTGCTCACTTTACCTTCTGAAAGGCCATTTCTTTGAGAACCAGCTTTACTAAGTGGCATGTAAGAACCTCAGCTCCAAGGGAAACATCAAAATGCCAGTGCCCCAGTTTGTGCTGTGGGCTTGGGTTATCCTTATTCTGAAATACAGCCTGGAACATAAGAGAATAGTGTCTGAGTATCTGTGGCCAGAACTTTAAATAATAAAAGACTAAAGTGAAATTTTAAACCTGTGTTCAAGCAAATTAACTACAAATCTACTAAATGTTATTATTCTAGTTACTGAAAAGAAAAAGACCATGAAAGTGCCACATACATAATTATCCTTTTTACGGGATGTACTTATGCATAAAAACATGAGCAAAAAAACTACCTAGTGACTAGTACCCTCCCACTTAATGCTTCGTTTTGGGATGTGGCCGTATTTACACAATGCTTAACTGTATTGATTTGGGCCTGTTTCCCAATTCTTTACCTAAGTCATGGGAAACATAAACAATACACGTTACACACATCCTCCAATTATCTCTCCTCTAGGTAATGTTCTGGACAAAAAAAAAAAAAAAATTACTCTGAGAAGTACAAGGCAATGTGTAAATTGATCTGGAAACCGAATTGCTTGTGAAATCTCATTAAAACTGAAAAGCAGAAGAGGGAAAGCTACAGGGTAATAATAACTGCATGGTGCACTTCTTCTCAGACAAGAGCTGTGCCCTTTCCATGGCATCTAAACCCCTATGTATGTTGGAATAGATGTTCTATTTTAAAACACTAAGTAAATATTAAACTTCTACACTCTCTATCTTATTGTTTACATTCTTTGACACTTGGCTGTAACTGGTTGCAAGTTTCTCAGATGAAGTCACTTTGTAGGAAGATGGCAGATAGCTCTGAATAACACAGACAATGAAAACCAGCAAAGACAGACATTTCCAAAATGCTACAGTGCTTCCCTCTGAGTGCAATCCTAGCGATCGATGATGGTAGCATTCTCCCAGCTACCAGAAGGACAACATTGCTGCTCTCTCTGGACCAGCTGGGCTCAGGGAAGCA
This sequence comes from Empidonax traillii, assembly GCF_003031625.1. Lineage (NCBI taxonomy): Eukaryota > Metazoa > Chordata > Aves > Passeriformes > Tyrannidae > Empidonax > Empidonax traillii. The sequence continues at coordinate 1,158,251 of NW_020955690.1, forward strand.
GCCTTTCTCTTGCTCTTGCCTTTAAAACGTAGGGAAACCTGCATCAAGCACACACTTTGTATTGGTCTGAGGCCACACTGCAGAACTCACTGCTGAGACTTTTCCTCACTCATTTCACCTGCCAGCCACCTTCTGAAGGGACCTGCTGGCTCTGTTAAATTTTCTCTCTTTTGAGTGCATGGGCAGATTTTGATTATGTAGCCTTGAGAATTTTTGCTTTATTGCCTGAACAAGGTCATGAGTAAAAGTCATGATCAAATAATGTTTGCTTTCTTTCATTATTGTAAGGAAATAATTCTTTCAGTTAATGATTTACAAGAAGGAAAAAAAAGGAGAAAATGTGGGAACTATGGAGGTTAACTTAATTACACTCATTTGAGAATGCCTCTGGGAATGTCATCCATGCATCTAGGGCTCCTTTGAATACATGATGCATTTAAGGCACAATATTTTATTATAATGACCTGATTTTTTGGTAGAACACTAATTCTAGAAACCAGAAAAAAACCCAATATTTGAAACAACAGATTTGAGAAAAAGTAGGCTTTGTTCCTAGAATTACTGATGTCTTTGGGGGTCACCTTGAATTGTCATTCATATCAGAGTTTTCAAAAGCATCCCCTGATCCTGCAAAGCCCACTTATGGTACCTAGGAACCATTTTTCCTGTGATAATCAAAGTTCTTGCACTTCGATAGAGTATGAGAACTCAGCATAAGAAACACAGCATCCTAGGACAGAAACATAGGAACTCAGAAACATGGGAACATAGTACAAGAACTCAGCATAGGAAAACTAAATGGCATGCAGACTGAGCACTACCATTAAACAGGGCTTTGATTTAAAAATTATTATATTCCCACTTCTAACTCTTGTCAATATAGACAGAATGGTCCTGATATTGACAAGAAAATTGTTTAGTCACTGTGCTCTGCACATCTTATGTACATTAATGTAGTTAATGACAAATACCTTTAAGAAAGAGTGTTTTGCCACAATGAGTTCTTGAGCTGTTCCCTTACAGACTGGTTTATATGAACTGTTGGCATTACAGTATATGTTATAAACTAGACTCACCCTGACAAAACTAACTTAAACAAAACTGGCTTTTAACCAAAGCTCTAACTACATACTACTTTGATACTAAACTGTTACAGATTTAGTATCTGCAGCTTGAAAACATGGCCTCTTCCATAAGACATCGATCAAGTGTACTAAATTTTGCTAAAAGATTCAGTCTACAAAACAGTGCTGATGAAGATTAAAGTATCCTCTGTTATAGTAAATTGTCCCAAATCAGTATTACCTTCTGTCACTCAGTGTCAGTAAAATTTTCTAGGGAATCAAAAAATTTGGCTTACTTTTACTGTTCTCAACAAACATTTATAAGGTACTTTCACACCTGATTACTTTGGGATCATCTGCAAGAAGTGTGTCACTCCAGCAATTAGAAATCCTCCTAAACTGCTTTCATTTGGAAGTAGAAGTGTGAATCAAGGTGCTGTTAAAGTGTCAAAGGGTGGGATTCATCATACTTAACTTTAGCCATCCAAATTTAAACATCAAGTTTAAATGACTTGTCTAATTTCTCACGCTGCTCTAATGGAGAGAGATAAGCACCTCCAGTGGATTATTCAACCACTTGAAGATAGAAATTTAAGATAGATGGGAAGCGCCTGTCTTTCCATTACGGAAGTCACCCAGACTTAAAATTTATGGAAGATATCTAACTTTCAAACAGGTTAAATTAGTTGAGAGAAATCCTCCAGAGCAGTTAAACCACAGAAGAATTTGTCAGGGATTACAGGGAAATTAGTGTCACCTGACTATGGAGACTACTAAGCTGAAGCAATAAAATAAAAAACAAATACTGAGACTATCCTTGAGGAAAGAAGAAACATTATGATTTCCCCCCCTGTTTTCTTTAAAAAAATACACTGACTTAAGTGTCTAACAATGGAGTGCTGGAAGGAACTGTATTCATGGTTTATTTTGTGGTTGCTTTACTGTATTGTTTGTATTTATTCTTAGTTTGAACTTTTTACATATATAGTTTGTGGCTAGAGACAAAATGCCTTCAACTGCTATCAGCCATCTGCCTTGGACTTCATCTCACATGGAGGAGGAACCATGATAGAAAGGGATTCATACAGGGATAAAAAGTCCTTCATTGCCTGGAAAAGGAAACAAATCAGGTGTTGAAGTGTGACAAGACTGACACTGGGGCTGAGCACTGGAAGTAGAAGAAAAAGGGGATGTTGAAGTACTGCTCCAGTTCATTTCCTGACCAAAAAAATAAAAAGTTGAAAATATATGAAGCTGTTAGCTCTGGCATGGAAGGAGTGGGGATAACAATAAAAGCATTGTATGACTGGAAAAGATATTAGCTTGTCTTTATTTTCCCATGTCTTCTCAGTTCCTAACTTACGAGTCATTCCAAAGAGACTTTTGGATCTAGACAGGCTCCCCACAGCTTCTTCTGTTTGTTTCCTGCCTCTGAGTTTTTCTGAGATCCTGGCTTGTAATCTGCTCTCCTCCTACACTTCCTTATGGCACTGCCTTAGCACTATCCAAAAATACTTGTGTTCCGTAAAGAAACCTCCTATTTGCTTGGAACTGGTACCAGTACCCTGGGTCTTGATAGATTGTACCTTCAAATCAATAATGTCCTTCCAGAAGAATTCTTTTCCAACGTAATGATCCGGATTCAATGAGTCATTCTGACAGCCAGTTTAACCCAAACTGTGCAGAATTGCAGAGTTCAGGCAGAACTGCATCTTTAGGTAATCTATGGTTGATTTTTCCCCCCTATGAATTGTTACATGGGGATGCTCATGGAATTAAAACATCCAGTGAAATTATAAGAAAATTACTTCTCAGGTACACTAAGAAGGTGTGCTTTGGAGCCAATCTAGTATGGAGAGGTATCAGATTCTTCCCCTGCTTACCCAGTTTTAGCACTACTTTGGGGATGCACAGCATATGCAGAGTCACAGTTGGGTTTGTGCACGACTTGCACCAGACTGCATTTCATTTTGCCAGCGTTCCATAATGTGGGAAGGCATTGACCAAAGATGCACAGAAGTTTGATCTGGAGTTATAGAGAAGTCTTGAGCTTCTTCGTTTTCCCTCCAGTTTCAACCACTATCCTCCTTCTCCTTCGGCATTATGCATGCAGACAGGCACACTAATACCTTTATTACATGACTGTTCAGAAATGCTTCCATTTCACAGGAAAGATGCATCTCATTCACACACCTTAAGCAAACAAGACAGAAATTGCTACACAAGTGAGGACATGCAACGTCTTGCTTGAAAAGGCTATTGAGGTGCAGTCATCATGGCCCTTCCCTGAGCCAGATAGCAAAACCCTCCCTCTGGCTTGCCTTTTCCTCTTGTTTTGGGGCTGACAAAAACAGTGCTTCTTCATCACTAACTGGGAAGAGCTGTGCTATGAGAAACAACCCCCCTCTCCATGTTCAAGGTGGGATTGACCCCTACTGAACATACTCTTATGCAGCAGATTTGGTGCCAACTGGGTAGTTTTTGAAATGCCAACCCAAATGACAGGAATCGCGTGAATAAGTGTGTGGGTGAGCTTAGGCTCCTGTAAACGTTTATCATCACCTTTGCCACAGTCTGATGTAGCCGTAGAAATGCTGACTGAGATGAACTATGGTTGATATTTACAGAAATGTGTGTTCCTCCAGCTGGAGGCTCCATACAGCTCCTGCACATAAGCATTTGCCTCAGCTGCAGATCTGTAGTCAAATCACAGCGGGTTTGGTCCCCTCAGATGGAGTTACTGTCCTCTCAACAACCCTTTGAGAAATCAATGAATGATTGAAAGACCTCTGCTGACGGGTAAATTTGTGCAAAAGTTACTGGGGCAGAAGCAGATGATATTATTATGTTCTGACAAGAGACTGGACCATGATAATTCCTGAAGATTTTCCTTTTGGTAATACTTCGATGAGAGGAGCTGGAAAAAACCTGTATTCCCAGATTTTCAGACACTAAAATAGATACTGTAATCAATAATTAAAGTTTGAAAAACCCTATTCTCTAGGAGAGTGCTAAAACAATAAAAATTGTTTCAGCCAGCATTGGAGTTGTAAACTATTAATATTGGTTCAAGCAATGAATAAGCAAATTGAGAAAGGAGCCATCTTCATTAGTAATTCACTATCCTTAGTGCTTCATTATTTCTGAGTTCCTAAAGTTCATTATTCTAAGGAAGTTTCTATATGCAGCAGAAGATGTACTGGTACTCTGTGACTTGAAGTAATTAAAATTTAAATTAAATTTAAGTCTATTTAAATACATTTATTGAAAGAAAAGAAGTAGTATGCTGAAGTAAGAATGGAGAACAGGCATAGCAGGTAAGATGCTGACAGCTGCAATTCCCCATTCCTGAGCTTTTCCCCCTCCCCCTGTCTAACTCTGGTACTTTTCCTGTAATGCTCCTCACTGCAGGGCAGCTTAGGAGTGTTTTGGCAGGGAACAGTCTGCTTATTCTCCCTGGAGACTGCACAGAGATCATAAATCCTTTTGGAGTTCTTAACCCTTATATGTAACTGACAGCTTTAATCTTCTGCTTTACTAAATTCAAGCAAGAGGCAGTGCAAGCACGCGGAGAGAAGGACTCATGTTCAAATTACTGACGAGCCAGTCATACACTTTCTAATATTGTTATTTAATGGGTTTTTTCAAGCAGAATCTGCCTTGCACTGTAAGTGATCTGTTTCAGATGCACCAGTGTCATAATTAATACTTTTGATAGAAGTGAGTCACTGAACATTCTTTAGTTAAGGAATTGTTTGATTAAACTATATTAGTAACTTTCACCCCTTTTTTCCAAAATTATAATTTATCTTACACTCCTTCCCTTCCTTCTTTCCCTCTTGGCATAACTGGTACTTCTTTCTTGCCTTCTACTGTTAAGAGTAAGAAGGAACCAGGTGCCAGTATCACATCAGGGTGATATGTGAATGCTGATGACCTTCTTGCAGAGAGAAGGAAATGATGACCCATTAAGGCAAACAAGTCAGCTGTTTAGATGACAGAACATTCTGTGCAAATCTTTTTCCAGATGTCTAAATACAAGAGAGAAATCTAGTCTGGCCTTACTTCTCACTTTATCATTAGACCATTATGATTGTGATACTATTCCAATGATGTTTTTCAGTGGCACAGCACTGCTCCACATATATTTCCAGAGCATTTCAGTGCATAAGGGAGCATTGTTCCTGCCTATAAGACAGAGAAAATAAAAAAAGATGTCCCAAGTGGAATATGATTTTATTGTTGCAGATGGGAAGAAGGTTGATGTCTGTGCCTTCTCACAAAGCTGCAGGAACCATTTGTGAAAGATACTGTAATGCTGACGTACAAAGCTTGGGGTTTTTCCACTGTTTTAGCAAGCTTGCTGTTAGTGTTTGACTGACTGTGTGTTTCTGAAGATGACAGAACATTGTCTCCTTTTCAGTTCACAGGGTTTTTTCACCTCTTTTACATAAGGAATGCTTTCACAGCACCGATTGCTTAAGGCAAGTGCTATCTAAATGTGTTTGAATATATGCAATCATCAGAGGTATGTTTTGCAACTCTTTGTCAGAATCCAATAAATATACAGCAATTAAAAGTGAGATTATGACAATCTAGTAGGTAAGTAAACAAATTTCTAAAAAGAACACTTTCCACATTTAAATATTTGCCAGACTAATTTTTAAAAGAATCTAGCAGTTCATGAGCTGCTGTGAGGCTTGATTGTGTGTTAGATAATATAAAAGCACATTTTATTCAGAATTTGAAGATTCAGAAAAAACGTGTTAAAATTGGTACAGTGGTGGTAAGGTTAGATGTCACAGTTTTACCAAGACCTCATATTTCATTTGAACACACAATACACTCTGAATGTCAACAAAACAAACACAAACATCATGATGTTTAAACAACTCAAATTCCTTTAGTGGCAAGCTGGGCTGGCAGTCAGTAGTGCCCAGTGGGGGAGCAGAAAGGGGTACAGTTATAAAACTCGCCGTCTTAGGCACTGCAGAGATCCGCTATCAGATCACAGAATATGCTGAGTTGGAAAGGATCCAAGGTTTACCATTCAAGGAAACAAATTAAGCATCTATGATCTATGATTCTATGATCTAATAAAGCAACGCTCCCAAGAACAGTAAAGACACAGAGGAGCAAAACGTTGTCCAGCTTTGATCCAAAACCTAAATTGTGCCTTTTTTGGTATTATTCAACAACTGCTACAACCGTTAAGTCATTTACACTGAGTGCCCTCAGGCCCTCAGAGTTCAATTTGCTGTTGGGTAACTGTCTCCACTTTTCATGTGGAGTTACTGATGGGGAATTGCCAGCCAGATCCAGTTTTAGCTCAGTGGCAGTTCTGGGATGTGTTCAGTATTTTAAGAATATTTCATTCATATCTCACCACTTAGTGCTTATATAAAAAAGTTGAATTCTAGTATGGAGAAACATGTGAATAATGCACCATGTACCAGGATAGCAGTGATTTCCCATGAATATCTTGTATTTCTAAGAAATGTGTATGTTATTAGAAAGGTGACTCCTACCTTTTTCAGGGATTTTAAGCTGTTACTAGAAAGACAGTGGCAAATGTTATATTATTTGCCATGCATAAGGCTCCTTCTTGCAACACAAAGACAACAGAATATCAGACAGTAACTCCAGAAAATGGGTAGGATATTTACGGTATATATTTACAAAGGACCGTTCTTTAGGTTGTATGTAGGAGGTTTGGATATCATCCAGAATGATTCAGTTTGCAAGGCTTTTCTGAGCCTGAGACAACTGAAGTGACATAAATATGAATTATAATAAGCCAATACTGTATTTCAAAGTCTCCATTGTGCCTTACAACACTTGCTTTACCTTAGGCAGCCCAAGTGTACTATTTCTTATTCTACTAAATAGCTTACTGATACTAGAGTCTTCAGTCAGAAAGCTTGTTTGCACATTGCCAGCAACATTGTAAGTAATTAAATCAATCATGGTTTTGGCCCAGAATCCTACCACTCCAGTTAGCTGATCTTTCTGAAGGTGAATATGTTGCTCTAAGCTCATAAGGACCCTATAAAAAACCCTAAAACCAACAAAAAACTCAGTAGATGCCTCTCCATCCATATAACCAGAATGACAGGGAAAAAACAAGAGGAAAGTTTTCCAGTGCATATACACCACTTAAAGTGCTCCAGAGAAAACAAAAAGTAGTAATTGCAGCAGGATGCTCTGCCTGGATTGGAGGTGAAACAACTGCTACAATACCCTATAAGTAATGAGTGAAGAAAGGGGTGTCTTGTGGTTTTTGGTTTTGAGTAATGTGAAATCAGCCTGACTCATCAATGCCAAAGGTAAACATCTTGATAGTGAAGTGAGGATGTGGAAGGGCTGTAAAGGACCCGATAAAGGAACAAACAAGTGATACTGCTGATAACTTGTCCAAAGCTGGCCTGGAGACATCTCACTGACAGTCAGTCACCATAAAATCACTATAAAAGCCCAGTCGCACTTTTTAATGGGAGGATCTTCTAACACACCCCTCCCTGGGGTGTCTGAGATCCCTCTCTTGAGTGGGGGCATCACGAAAAGTTACCTCTTTGAGAGGCTGAGAGAGAGATTGGCACACAATCTTTGGGTGAGCAACATCCACCTGTACTTGATAACTGGTTTTTGCTGGCTCCAGTATAATTACTCCAATATAATTACTTCAATATTGCTCCAGAAATAGCACACTACCCTGTACTGTACTAGTAGTTATAGCTACCTATACTATGCAATAAATAATTCTTAAGATATTTTAAGTTAATCATTATAATAATAAATAATTTACTTTTATATATCCATAACTTGGTGTTATGAGATAAAATTTCCATAAAAATTTTTAGCCTTCTGGACTGTGATACACTGACATCATGGAGTAACAATTTCTTTGTCATCATTTTACAAATAAATTACTCCATCTGAACTCTAACTGTGAAAAATTAAATGCCTGCATCTCTCTTTATTGAACACCAAGTCTGACGAGTTACAAAATTTAAAATTCAGTTCCTGAAATTCCAATGTAAGGACAGAACTTTTGAAAATTTGAATTAAAAAAATAAATTCCCACTCAGTCTTTCAAAGTATAACCAAAAACACTGTCGAAAGGACTTAGATTGAAAATTGTGATAAATAATCACATAATTGTGATAAATCTTCAAAATTGTGATAAATCTCACAGATTATATGGACCTGGGAAATGGCCACAAATAGTGTACTGATGAAACTGCAAAACTGCTTTGTGAAGCAAATGCTGAAACTCACTGGTCTCATCAGTGCTGATGCAGAAATATGTTTCAGGCCCGATCCATAAGAAATGCTCATCTGGAATTGAGACAGACTGCAAAACACAAAATTCAACCTCACCCTTCCTCCCTCTGCTTTGTTTCAGGCAGAGACATTTCTGGTGTACTCCCTGGGCTGGAAGGAAACTGGAGTTTGTTTTTAGAGCTTTTGCCTTGAAATCTTTCTGTCCTTCTCCAGCTCCCTTTCCTCTCTCTCAATGCCATGTCTGCAATGAAATGAGAAATTCAAAAGACTGGTGACTGACAGTGTCTGAAACAGGTGGTGTTTATGATAAAGACCTGGCATTTTGTTTTCTCTCCTGTGAGCCATATATCAGCAGTTGGTAACATGCTTGGAGTCAGACATGCAACTGCTCTTAATATCTGAGGTTAAGAAATGCTGTGATGACCTTTTGCATATAAGGACTTCAAAGGAATGTAAAAGAAACCTAAAACTGTTCAGCATGTGTGAAACGTGAATTTAAGACATCAAAGGGGCTTCCCTGTAAGTTCATTAAGATGTTAATAGAGCAGTGCTATTTATCTTTTCAACACTGCTTATTCTGAAGATCAGGATTCCGGCTCCTCAGTTAGTTAAAGAAAAAATATTTTTAATCATGTGTCCTTTCAAAATACCAGATTATGCCAAGGAAAAGAACTTTTTCTTGCTCTGGAAGTGGAAATCTGTGTAGAATGCTATAGAAATTATCACCTTTGGAAAGGGATTTTAAATACTTTAGAATCACATCTAGGAAACATATATTGTTACCTTTGCTCTTCTTATGTCTGTTGACATAAAAACAGTAAGAGAGGTACACTAGACTTGCAGATGGTCTGAGGAGCGAATCTGCCCTCAGTGGTCACATTTTTAAGGCAGATTGTGCTTGTGCTTGGCCATGTTCTGTACTCACCATGGAGTGGAAAAACAAAGCATGAAGCAAGTAAGTTTTAGATACACAAGAGGTAGGAAAAAGAACAGGTAGGAAAAACCAAGCAAAACCAAGGAACTCATAAAAAAAAGGTGATAGTGTGGTAGAATAACACACTGTAGTTTTGGAGCATCCCAAACACTGCAATTCCACTATAACAGTCTACTTGATGGGCAGCCTATCAGTGTTACCATGTTTAAGGACATCATCAAAGAACCCTTCTCTTTCTAAATGAAGGCAACCTTTAGTTCAAGTCATGCGTCTCAAGGTTTTGCACAGTTCATGCTTACCTTGTATTCTAGAAACTCCACACCTCCTGTAACTGAAGTGGTTAAAACAAAAAAAACAAAACTTTTTTCTGTAAAAATATTTTCTGATTTTCACTCCAGAACACTAGTATTTTAATTTAAATTAAATGTTTTGGTTTTTTTCTTCCTTTATCTTTTACAATTTAGTGTGTGACAGAATAGGTAACTGTCAAGCTATAAAAGTAGGAAAATTGGAGGAAAAAATACAATTAATCTGTTTCTTTCACTGAACTTTCCTCGTTTTGTGATCTCTTTCTGCAGGAAAGTTTGATTCACAGAGCAATGTATGTTAATTCTGAGTGACTGGTTTCCTGGGTGTGCCTCCCTCAGCCATGTGCAAACCATTGTGTTTTCTGTAATGAAACCCACAGTGATGATATTTAGAAAGTTAATACGGTCCAAGCAAGGAAGCCATTGATTCCCATCCAAGAATTTAATCAACAGGACACATTTTCTTCAACTGTGTGATGTCTCCATGAATTAATTACTGCAATTCAAGATTCTTATGTGTTGAAAATGTGCTCGGTTATTTACAGGCTAAAGAAAAAACACTCCCCAATGAGAACAGATGATTTGCTTTGCTAACCTGGGGCACGGTTTAATCACTGAAAATAAATACCATTCTAATAACTTCCTGCACAGGAGGTCAGGAAGAATATCTTGTTTTCTTTCTTAAGTCTAGTACCTTAATTCCAGAAGCACAGAACCTTGTCATCCTGAGAGAAAATGAATGTGTAATAAAACATGAAGTTACAACTTTTGTGGATCATGGATTCTCTTATTTTCCTGTCTTAATTTTGTGGAAAACTCGTATTTCCAGACTTGCTTTCTCCTTAAAAGGAGAAAGATGAACATAGAGGATTTTAACTTCTAATTTTTGTAATTTTTGGCAGCTGCACAGGTCTGTCTGGTTTACCTTTTATGACAAATGAAAGTCATGTTCCAGCAATGCTGCAATAATGTGAGCATGGTAGGACTCATACATTACTACTGTTAATAAGTTACTTAAACCTGACCTCAAAATTTTCAGGCTTTTTTCTGGTAACAAGCATGGATAAGCATCTTTTAATTAGTTATCTGTAAAACAGGTTAGTTCCTTTGACAGTTGCTGCTGTCAAGAGAAGGTTCATAACAGCTCTGTAATACAGACAGTGCAGGTTATCATATTGGTAAAGTTTCCACAGATGTGGGTATTATACATGGACAATGTATCATCATATAACAATATAATAGTGCAACACGTAACAACTAAGCTAATGAGAAGTACATAAACATATTAAGATAATCAAGAGCTAGGCATATAAAAATTAGATATCAAACCTTTTCTATGACCTTTTGTCTTCTCTTCATGGTTCTATGGCAGTCTCAGGTTAGATCAGAGGTTTTCAATGAACAGGTTGTTTTTTGCTATGTTTGCACAACCTGCAACAAAATAAGAACTCAGTACTTCCTGAAGTCCTCAAATACTGCTGTCATATTAAAAAAACCTCATTAGTATAAGCAAAGATGATTTAAGAAACTCTACTAATGCTTATTAATGTCATTAAAACTACTATATAACTGTCCTCCCTTGTCACTACCATATTTAAGCTGTACACAGTTATTGGGGTGATCAGCTTTCTTTAAATTACTTTCTGGCCTTTAAATTAAACTGGTAAAACAGAACATGGTCTTGATTCAAAGGTAAAAAGAGAAATCTGGCACATACAGGAATTAAGACTGAAGTATCATAACACATGGAAAGGGGATTTAGATAAATTATTCTAAACTTTGTAGGTTTTCAAAGCTAAAATGGCAAAAAAATTGGAAAAACATTACCTTAAAGTCAGATATTCAAACTGAATTTGGCTGAAAAACTTCACCTTGTGAGAATTTAGAAGGTAAAATAATTTCTATTCTTTGTGGAAGAGAAATTTCAACAGCACCTGACCTTTACAAAGAAAGCTGAACCCATTTTGCTCAATCCTGTATCCTGAAAGTTCACATGGTGGTAAGAGCACCTTATTATGACTAAACTGTTGAATGTATTTATTGATAAGCTGATTCTTTTCTTTCTTATCCTTCTCATTAATTAATTAATGAGAACTATTGTTGTTTCAGCTACATGGCTGAAAGAACAACATAATCCATGACATTTATTTAAGGAGGAGAATTCATGAAATACTTGGCTTAAAGAGGACTTTGGCTCCATGCAATTGCATTTGCATCCAGATGTAGATACAAATATATCTTAAATACTATTCAGAATTTTAGAATTAGAGGTACAAGTTTACATAAGTGTTTTCAAAATTAATTATATAAAAAAACTATTGTTTGTAATCCATAGTCAATCATCAGATTGTCACAGTTCTCAAACACATTCCAATAAGGCTAACTAACCTGATAGAAGAAAAACATTATAAATATTATCCAAAGGTAAAAAGTCCAAGATCTAAAATGTTTATTCATACAGTACAGGAATGTATTTATGTATTCATTAAATGAATTAATTACATGTATGACTTACTACATGTAACCAAAGGTGGGTAACAAATCAAGGAAAAAAAAATCCAGAAAAACCCAAACAGTTTCACATTCATAGTTCTTGAATATCACCTTGAATAATAAGTTAGGATGCAAGGCTGAACAGGTCTCATTTTCACAGACGCTGAGCATTTCTTTCATTGTGGCGGCTTAAAACATAGAGTATCTGATCTGCAATAAACTGCAATGACTGTTGCTGCTGAAGTTAAGAGTTTGACTTTCCAATGACCTATAACGTGCTAAACCTTTAAAAAGAAAAGTATCTGATAAGTATTATAAATCTGTCAATTCTGAATTAATTTAAGTTTAATGTTTTCCTACTCTCCTCCCCAGTTAAGAAAACTGACACCAAACTTCATGGTTGTTATTAAGCAACATTTCTAAATTATCAAGATGCAAATCATTAATGGTAATAAGAACTCAAAGATTAAATAGAAATAATAAAAACTCATGAGAGCAAAGAGAACTTTGGAGGGTGATTACATCATGTTAAAAGAAGTCCTAAAATCATTAGACTACTAGGGTAAATCTAGGAGGAAATTAATCTCTCTGCATGTACAATGCAGTATCAACGATGGACAGTAAATAATGCAGAAAAATCACATCAAATCACACCAAATGATTGCATAACATTATTGGCTGGTGATTTATTCTGTGATTATCACCCATTCTGAGGACTGCAAGAGAAGGGATTGAGCCGTTCTGATATAAAAATACTCTAAGTATTTCTTTTCCATTAATAAGATTTAAAAGGGAACACAGACTATCTGAAATATAGGTTACATACCTAAAATACTTCTCTGCAGCTTTGGGAAGACTGAAGTAACCTAAGAAGAGTACAGAGAATCAATGAGGTAATTTTCTGCCTGCTTTGCCGAATCATAGTCTGGGACCATCACACAATAGTTAGTTAGAGTAATTTTTATGTTATTTTTATGCAAGAGCAACGCTGATTTTAAATATGCATTTTGGGAGCAACAGTAAATATAATCATAATAATTTAACATAAACAGTCCTGTGTTAAAAAAAACCAACCAAACAACAATCCAACAAACCATCCAACAAAAAATCAACCAAACTATTAATCATCTGTGAACCCTTTTTTCTTAGTATATAGAAATGCACTGTTCTTTAAAGCCCGTGCTGCCATTTGGGCTGCCTTTTTTACTGCTGACATGTCTACCTGAGGATTACAATAAAATAAGCTATGGGTACTATATAAAAAAGGCCTCTGTATGTGAAATTTCATTGACATATACTTCTTTTTCCAGGGAATCACCATCTTTTCAAAAAACTTGACAATAATGATTTAGAGCGGTGCATGTTGGTGCTCTCTTGGGGCTAAGAGAAGGAGATCGATTCCCCAATTGATTTAAGTGAATGGATTTGTGGGCTGTGAGGCTATAAGCTTTGAAATTGAAATAAAGATGTCAGACTAAGGCTGATTATTATTAAATTTTTAAAGCAAATTATAACAGTTTAGTTGAAAAATATCCACACCCTTTTCTAACTTCTGAATCTTGAAAAGGCCTTAAAAGCAGCTGCTCTCTGTGGCATGGAAGCTCCACTACACAGAGGAACTGACCAACTTCGCTGTAGGGCAGTAATGATTCTGTTGCCACTATGCCAGTAAAACTTGACCACATGGACCAGTGTGGGTTTTTTAAATTAATTAGACTATATGGAAAAATGAGCTCTTTCTCTCTGGGTTCATGTTCTTGGAATCATAGAATCATTTAGGTTGGAAAAAACCTCTAAGATCATTGAGTCCAGTCAGTCACCCAGCACTGTCAAGTCGAGCACTAAACCATGTCCCCAGATGCCACATCCACAGGTCCTTTAAAAACCTCCAGGGATGGTGATGCAACCACTTCTCTGGGCCAACTCTTTGAATGCTGACCACCCTTTGAGTGATGAAACTGTTCCTGATACCCAATTTAAACTTCCCCTGGTGAAAATTCAGGATATTTCCTAATTCTATCACTTATTCCCTGGGAAACTGGCCTCCACTTGGCTCTACACTCCTGTTAGGGATTTGCAGAGCAAGAAGGTCCTCCCTGAGCCTCTCTTTCTCCAGGCTGAGCCCCCCAGCTCCCTCAACCACTCGTGGTGCTCCAGACCCTTCCCCAGCTCCGTTCCCTTCCCTGGACACGCTCCAGCCCCTCAATGTCTCTCTTGTCTGAGGGGCCCAGAAGTGTCCCCAGCACTGGAGGTGTGGCCCCAGCAGTTCCAGCACAGGGCCAGGCACTGCCCTGGGCCTGTGACACCCCATGGCTGGGACAGTGCAGGGGCCATTGGCCTCTTGCCCACCTGGGCACACCTGGGCTCATGTCCAGCCACTGTCACCAGCACCTGCCAGGTCATCTCCCACTGGGCAGGTTTCCAGCCACTCTGTCCCCAGCCTGTAGCACTGCACGAGGTTATTGTGACCCCAGGTCAGGAACCAGCACTTCCCTTTGTTGTAGCTCACACAATTGGCCTCAGCCCACAGATCCAGCCTGTCCAGATCCCTCTGCATAGCCTTCCTGCCCTCTAAGAGATCAACACTTGGTGTCATCTTCAAACATACATCTCGTAAGTGAGAATTTGTTTCTTTTTACTGTTTAGTAAAACAGTCCTTCATCCAATCTCAAATTTCTAATTAGAATGCAACTTTTGTCATTTGTTCCCAGAAAGAGTCTCAGAGACTCTTTAATATCTCTTGGATACCAAGGCAAGGGAGAGAGTTGAGAATACAGAAAGACATCCATCTCATTGCCGCATGGAAATGCCAAGGCATCCCAAAAGAATGTACAGGATGATGCTATTGAAATCTTGTGTTCCTCAATTAGAAAGCCATTTCTTTGAAATATCAGTGTTTAAAGAATGTTATTCAGTGATCATTTGTGCTGGTACCTTCCTTATTCTTTCCACGAACATTTTGGATTCTTCTGAGCAAGAAAACTGTAGTTACCACATACCAACTATTCTATTATTGTGCTTATCATATGACAATGCTTTCTGCATTGCATATGAAAAGCTCCTGAAGCAGCTTTCAGAAACCTTTTCTGTGTAGTGCTATTGATATTTCCAAAGAAATTCATAAGTGGAGCAAATTACTTATTCAAATTCTATTTGGCATCTGCATCAAGGAGCCTTTAATACACCAAATAAAGCTAAACAGTTTCTCTTCATTGCCAATTGGTGCCTAGCACTGCAAGTTTAAGACAAAGTTGGTATGCAGTTAAGAAGGAAGTTAGGAATTTGTGACTTGTAACTCCTATTGATACATTTCCCCTTCCTTTCTCCATCTAAAAAAAAAAAGCTTTGGACATTTTTTCAGATGCCTGTAAGATAGCTATTTTTTCCTGAGAATCCTGACTCATTTCCTATCTTCCTGTAAATAATTTTACCCAAGAATTTGTCATCCAGTGTTCTCCCTACTAACAAATTTTCAGTGTTTACATTCAGAAAAATTGCAATATGCGAAAGCTTAAAAGTAAAGAGATAATTAACTTAGTGATTCTTTCTGAAGTATTTTATTCCATGTGCTTTTCTGAAACAAAATTATTCAGTCCTGGAAAAGTAACATCCTTAATTATTTCATTATACATCAAGATAGGGATTCTTTCTGCTTAGTGTCAACAACTATCAGAAAGGAAATGATGGAAAATAAGAGCCCGCACTGTAAGGTTTAACTTAGGCCATGGATGCATTTAAGAACACGTATTACATGACTGTCCACATGAAATAGAAGATAAGCATGGCTTTGATTATGTGTGTGTGTATATATAATTTTTTTTTTAAGGAAGTAGATGTTTAGAGACTGATCATAATTCATCTGGTGATGTGAAGCATTGTGTTTTACACCATTTTGAAAGGAAAATGAAGAAGTACTGGAAATTTTCTGCAAAGGAATCCACATGTTTGCAATATATCTCTTTTGTGATAAATACCTGTCATAGCCATTGTTATGTATTTTGGAAAGTTACACATGAAAAACAGCTTTTAGAAATAGAAAGTAAACAAAAACCAAAATAATACATGTTGTGCCTTTTGTATTTTAGCTCTCTGTCTTATGCTTAGAAAAGATTACCCCAAAGAAGAATCTTATTAACCTTATCACACCATATCTCATTTATTTACTGCCTTGGCTTCTGCTCTGTATCAAACCCCCTGCTAGACTGCTGCAGCAATTTTAACCTAATATAAGCATTAAGTTAGTTGAGGAAACAATCCCAGTTCACACACAATAAAACAATTCTGGATTTTTTTTAAGTTACTCTCAGAATTATGTTTACCTCTATTGTTGCCTGAATGGGCCTAAAAAACAAGAATGGAGCTTTGGAGCAACTTGCATCCTATGGTATGTTTTCACCACATGTCTGGAAGTGGTCCATGGTACAGAGACCTGATATAAAATACATGACAGATTTTCTTACACTCCAGGTACTTGAAAGTAACTTTTTATATCCACAAAAATAGCCAAATCAACCTTACATTTATCGAGAGAAGGGTCCTTATTTTTTTACAGCCTGTTTGTTTATCTTGTTTTTGAAATGGCTTGTGAATGGCTGATCCTAAATCCATGCAGAATAAATCTGATAAATCTGATTAATTCAGAGGATAATACGACTTAAATAAAACACAAGCCCAGATTGCCAGCAATGCCATTAGTTTTAGAAAATTCACCTCTAAAATATGGAGGCTTGCAAACATGCAAACGTAACCGACTTCTGTAACTACCAGTTTATTTGAAACTTTTAATATAAAGTTAATATATTCTGATATCCCCTTTGTGGTGCAGGACAACTAGAGATGTTTATCTATATTTAAAGATAATGAATGGAGCAATAATGAAAATCAGAGATTATGCCACACAGAGGACAGAAATATCAACAACTCACCTGCATTAGAAAAATCCTACACTTTAGATCTTTCTCAAACATGATTTAATTTCCCTGATATGCAACAGCTGTCAACTTTAAAAAAAAGGGAAAAAAACCACAAACAAACAAACAACAAAAACACACAAACAAAACAAAAAACCAAAACAGGCTCAACACAGCTACAATCATAACAAACAATGACCTTGGCTTATATCTCGTAGCCATGGTAGCAACTGAAAGGACTCTTCCCACAGTTTGTTAGGAGGGGGGTTTTAATCACAGTTTCCCATGACTGGGTGTCTCAGCCACGGAGCAAGGCTGAAACAAAGAGTTCTGCAGCAAAGGAGGTTATTCTGAGGCACAAAATAATTTGTGATCACACCATAGGAATTTTGCTCCAGTCCTTTAGGGAATATGCCTGCTCAAGAGGCTCAGCTACTTTTGGAGTCATAAAACTGCACCTATAAATGGTGATGAAGTTTTAGTCTATTTATGTATATATGTGTTTGTCAAAGGACAAGAATAATAAGTTTGTGAGAAGGTTTTTCAGTGTTTCATTTTAGTTTGAGCAGGACTGTCAAATCAAAGTCAAAACTGGAGCTTGTTCTCAGTCTGACTCTTGGATATATTTCTGTGTGTCCTTTTCATTAAATGTAGGAGTGCTACAACTCTTTACTTACAGGAATGTGGAAATAAAATAATTAATCTCTTTAAAACTCCAAAAAGTGTGAGGAGGCTTTTCTGACTTTGCCCCTGGAAGGTTAAGTGAGTGGCTCACTCTTTTAAGTCAATTAGCTGGTGCATTTTTTCTCATATGCTCAGAAGATGCAAAAAGCACAAATACAATATGAAAAGCTTGATTGCCATGTACATAGCTGATGAAGAGAATTTAAAAAATGGGAAAATAGCAACTGGGGAGTTGCACAGAAGTTTATATAACATTAAATATGCAATTTATTTATTTTCTAAAGGATCTTTTACTTCTGTTCCAAAAGGTACTGTTGGTCCGGCAAGAAAACTTTCAAGCCATTATGTAGTTGAGTAACAATACTGCACACACCACAGCGTGGCACAGATACTGGTGTGCACATGTTGTACTTGAAACACCTAGACCCTCTCCAGTCAACTCGGACATACTTTCAGAAGTCTTTCCTTAGCCTATGTCTCCCCTCTGTCTTTACACTCAGTAGGTTTAGCTGTGTGCATGGGAAATGGTGAAGGCTCCATGGTGTAAGCCGCCTAACTTTCTCATTTTGCCACACTATTTAATCCAACTCTCAGGACCTTCCTCTTTCCAGGATCCAGGGTTCCATGTAAGCGCTCAGCTGAAGTGAGCATCAGCATCAGCCAGAATTTTTCTATTGACAGGTGCTCTGTCACACAGCTCTTAGTAAAGCTGACTCAGCCCTCCTGGCACAGTAAATTAGTAGGATCACAATAAATACCGGGTTTAATTGGACTGAATTCCATGGTAGCCTCTCAAACTTCTTCCCTCCAGACTCTGAGGAATGGAGGTTGCCAGCAAGAAGCAGGGAAATAAATTCTGGCTACACTCTACCTGCAAAAAGGAGAAAACTCACTGTGTAATTTGTAAAAGGAAATGGCTGCTTACATGGAGTAATTTAAATAATTCCCTAAAATGTGTAAGAATAAATATGCTAAAGAAGTTTAGCTTGATTTGTTGTGAAGGGAAGCTACCACATAAGTGGCAGTTCTTCTGTGCAGGGTTTGCTTCACTGGTTTTGCCAGATAAGCAGAAAGCAGACAAATACAGAGCACCAGTAGAGTAGCAAAATGGAGGAGAGAAATGGGGTTTCTGAGGGATAAGGATAGCTGTTGCCAAAGGGGTTGAGTGAATCAAACCTGCATTGTTGGGAATCCCTCCTGTTTGGGAAAGAGTGTGGTATTTAGCATTCCTGCAGTGACAGAGCACAACAATCACTGTGGTAGATGTATTGATACTCATGGAAATTTAAAAAAAAAAAAAAAGACAGTAACAAGCAGCGTCAGAGTTGTCTTTTCAAAATCTGCAGAAAATCATCCAAGTAACTGGAGTAATAAAGGAAATGGCCGCCAACATTGGATGCCTAAAATAAGAACACAGGATACCTAGTAATAATATTTTCCCAGAAAAGTCAGGGCCTCCGGTAATTGCCACTCCAAGGACTCCTCCACTATATTTAATCACTCTTGCTGGATTGTTCTTCCATTAAATCTTCATGGTTACTTCTTGAATACATGATGAGTTTTATATTCCCTTTTTGTTTTAGCTGAACCTGCAAGACTGCAGTTTTGTTTAGCTGTTTTGTTAGATGTTTCCTAATTCTTGTATTTGAAAGGCAATCAAGCCATTGCATTTTGCTGTCTCAAGTGATTTTTATGGAGTGCTGTCTGGGCCCTTTTCCAGACTTTTCCAAAGAGAGGAACTCCAGTGTACATGTTCCCGCTTCCATGCCACTCCTGTTCATGGATCATATGCTTTATTTTGATCATGTGAATCTTTTCTTGTACCAGTACTTTGCAATATGAAGCACTCAGAGCTACTTATAGAATTCAGTGTGTGGCAGCTCCTGGCTTCATATTGTGGCACCACAACGCTTTTCATGAAAGCAGAGAATGGTGGGGATGCTGTTGGGGGGACCAGGCTAATAGTCCCAGGCTAATTGTTTTTAAACTCATAGCTATGATACTCAATTCCTGGATTCTGACTGCCTGAGAATTTAATGAGTAAGCAATGCCACTTGTAAACATTTGCCCTTAAAACTGGTTTTACAGCCAGTCTTACAGAATCCAGCTAGGCAAGACCACGCATTGTCAGTGGAACAAAGCTACTGTGAAAGCTAAATGAGAGGTCGAAGAATGTGGCTTCATTCCTTATTGGGAAATGCACAGCGAGCATGTAGTAAATGTTGTCAGCAACTGGGGGTGGGTGGTCTCTTGAGAATGAAAGCTGCATGGAAATTCCCATGCTTCAGGCAAAGAAGGAAAAGACAGAAGAGGGACCTATTGCCTTGCAAGACATGTGGAACTCAAGAGGGAAGTGTCTTTATTGACTTCTGTGTGTGACTGAACTGTGTGACACTAGTGACTGAAGTGAAAATCATTTCACATGTATTAGGGGTAAAGTGGGAAATGATCATTCATTCGAGGTGATGTAGTACCTGCACTTTTCAAACACAATATATAGAAAATCCATAACTCATTGAACTTCATGTGTAGAGAGGTTTACGGAGAGACACATTGTTCTGAGAACTGACAGGCTGTAACTGCAAACGCACAAATATGACAAGGAGAAATAAAGTTCTCAACTGATGGGAGCTGTTTGCCTAGTAGTACTTCATCCTACATTGGAAAAAAATGCCAGGCTGAGCCTTTCTTCTTGCAGGAATTAAAAAAACCCCTTAAATATTATTCTGTATATTCTCCATGTATTGACACGTTGTTTTAATTTGAATAAATGGTAGTGTGCACATTTCAATCATTCGTATTTGACAGTAGTGCTTAAGTACTTAAATGTTAAACCACCTCTGAAACACAGAGGTGTAATCTGCAAGAGGTAGCAATCATACAAACCTCTTTGTTTTTCCCACTCTATAGCCTGAAATGACCTATCTGTTTTAACCAGAAAGCATGTGCAAATAAATGTCACAAAGAAATTAGTTTTGTACTACACATAGAGCTTATTACTTCCTGGAAGGATGTCCCTGAAAGCCGATACTGGTATTTATCAAGGTACTGGTATTTAAAGGTTTTAAGGATATTTAGAGATTACATACCTACACAGAACTTGTAAAACCCCTGCACACCTAATTAATTTTGATGAATGTCAGCTATTGAAAGTTAGCTTTTGAAAGTCATGCTGAGATTTCTATACATTGGAGTTATTTCAGCGACTTAAAAACAAAACTGCAACATCCTAAGGTGATAATTGCCTTGAAAGAAAAACAGCAACACATCTGGCTAAAGTATGTGTGGTTGAAGCTACTGCATTAATTATTCCACTGTCAGTTCTTTAAGAGGTGCGCTTTTGTACAGATAACAGTGAGCTAACTACACTTACAGAAAGTTGTTGCAAAAACCTGCCTCCAGAAGAGTGTGCAAACCCCTAAAACAAGTCAGAAATGGTCTGGGTGAGAGTCTATAATTAGGGTCTTTCTCTCCTGCATTTGCTCATCTATCCTCCATGAGGTGAATCCAGTGAATACAAAATAAAAAGAGAAAAAACTTTGCATCAGTTTCAAAATCCCTAAGATCAGGCCCTACTTCCTTTGATAAAAATACATAAATATGAATAAATTATGTACAAGAAATTATTCATACCATCAGTAGTAAGCAGAAATCTACCAATACTAATCTGGTGTTTTCATAGATTCATACACAGGCTTGGGTTGGTCTTAAGGTTCTCCTAGTTCCAACCACACTGTCATGAGCAGGAGCACCTTTCTGTTAGATTTTGTTGCTCAAAGCTCCCTCCAACCCAGCCTTGGACACTTCAAGGGATGGGGCACCCACAACTATTCTTGGCAATCTGTGCAAAGGCCTCACCACCCTCACGGGGAAGAATTTCCTCCTAATATCCAAACTAAATCTACTCTCATTCAGTTTAAGGCCATTGCCCCTTGTCATGTCTCTCCATACACTTTTCACAAGTCCTTATTCCTCCTTTTTATAAGCCCATGAAGTACTGGAAGGGGCTTTATGGTCTTCCAGGAGCCTTCTCTTCTCCAAGCTGAACAACCCCAGTTCTCCCAGCCTGGCTCCACAGGAGACCTGCACCAGCTCTCTGATCACCTTTATGGTTCTCCTCTGGACTCATCTTTTTATACAAACAGATCATTTTTTACACAGCTCAAAGCAATTATTATTCTTCCTCCCTATCTTGCCTTTGTTCTGTTTTCTCACAACTGATACATGCTAGTTATACTTTTCTTTAGGAGGAGACAAAACACAGTAAAGTTCTTTTATAGAATCATAGAATCATAGAATAGATTGGGTTGGAAAAGACCTCCAAGATCATCAAGTCCAGCCCCTGATCCAACTCCAATTACTATAGCATGGCACTAAGGGCCACATCCAATCTCTGCTTAAAAACCTCCAGGGATGGTGAATCCACCACCTCTCTGGGTAGGCCGTTCCAATGCCTGATTACCCTCTCTGTAAAGAATTTCTTCCTAACATCTAACCTAAACCTCCCCTGGCAGAGCTTGAGCCCATGTCCCCTTGTCCTATTGT